>NC_044996.1:64650097-64950839 GCF_008728515.1 Papio anubis
TTCTTAAATTGTGCCAGGACCCTCAGCTGTAGGGGTCTGTTTTGAGATTGCTTGAGGTCCACCTTGCACCCTGTTTGTCGGGTATCAGCAGCAGAGGCTGCAGAAGCAGAATATTTCTGATCAGCATGAGTGTACCTGTCTGATTCTTGCTTTAGAAGCTTCCCTCTCAGGGGTGTGGTAATTCCACCCCTGTGAGGTGTGGGGTGTCAGACTGCTCCCTAGTGGGGATGTGTGTCTCCTGCCAGGCTACTCAGGGGTCAGGTCCACCCGGAGTGGCAGTCTGTCCGCTCTCAGATCTCAGCCTCCTGGGAGACCCACCACCTCTCTCTCAAAGCTGTCAGACAGAGTTCGCTTATGCCTGTGTGAGGTTTCTGCTGCTTTGTTGTTGTTGTTGTTGTTGTTGTGTAGCTGTGCCCTCTGTCCCCAGAGGTGGGAGTCTCAGTTGAAAATGCAGAAATCACTGGTCTTCTGTGTCGCTGGCGCTGTGAGTTTGACCGGAGCTGTTCCGGCCCTGGGCCATCTTGCCCACTTCCAAAAAAAAATTTAGGTTACTCTTTTTACAATAAATGCTGACACTTTCAGAATTGTGTCCTTCTTGCAGTGCCAGCATCTGTGTGTTGATGAAAGTTTACAAGTCCTCATGGTAATGGAGGAGGGGGTACATGTGAAGAATTCTTATTCCTCTAGGTCTTCACAGATTTCTGATGTAATACAATTAATTGACTTAATTTTCTCTCTGGGCATCAAAATGCCATCAGCTGCTGATATGCATAAACAATAAATCTCGAGATTTGTTCTGTTACTATTCACAGGCAGGTTTATGTTTTAGGCACTGGTGATATGTCACTGATGTTGCAATCGTGGGCACTGATAATGACATTGGGTATCCAGCTCCATACCCTCCCCACAGAGTCTCAATATCAGAGAGTCTACAGAAGCATGTCTACTGCCCCACTTCACCACAAGTAAGATATTCACCTCAAAGCCTCTTGCAAGGGCAAGGTTGTCCTACTCAAGTCACTTCTCTTTTTTTTTTTTTGAGACGGAGTCTCGCTCTGTCGCCCAGGCTGGAGTGAAGTGGGCCAGATCTCGCTCACTGCAAGCCCCTGCCTCCCGGTTTACGCCATTCTCCTAGCTCCTCAGCTCTCCCGAGTAGCTGGGACTACAGGGCCCCACCTCGCTGTTTTGTATTTTTAGTAGAGACGGGGTTTCACTGTTAGCCAGGATGGTCTCTGATCTCTGATCTTCAGATCCGCTTCTGCCTCGGGCCTCCCAAAGTGCTGGGATTACAGTTTCGCTTGAGCCACTGCTACCGCCCCAAGTTACTTCTTAAAGGGAGTAAAGAAGGTAAGGAGGCTGGAATCTCTGTGTGACTCTTCTTCTAGAGCCAAATGTAGGCCCATGGGAAGCATAGAAATCCCTGCCATGCCAAACTTGTCTGTATGGAGAAATCAGGAGGATCTTCTCTCACTTATCCCTAGCTTTCTGTACTATCCAAGATTTTCCTTTAGGAACTAGAGTTGGCATCAATTAGTTTCTCTCTCCGACTGTGATGACCTTCTTAAAAATCTTATTTTCTTTCTTCCCACTGCTGCATTTAACCTTTTTCTTGCCATTGGTAATGATGATGGAAAAATAATGGGCTACTGAAAAGAGAAGTACAATAGGAGTTCTTTCAAAAAATATTATCCTTATAAAGTTTGTGTATAGATTTAACTGTTAATATTGTACACAATATTCAATTTTTAATATTGGTTACTACATCAAAGTGTGGGATTGGGAGGCGGAGATGGATTTAGAGAAGGAAGAGGAGACTATTTACTTCACTTTATAAATCTCTATGTAATTTCACTTGATACAACAAGCATATGCTCCTTTAGTAACTTTTTAAATGGTAAATTAAGAAAGAAACCAAAGGTAGAGAATAATTAAGTGGTCAAACAAACAAAAATATTACTTAAAATGGCAGGTAGCAAACTTTCAGAATGCTCAGGAAGGGAAATAAAGAAATAAAACACAGATTTATGAAAAAGAAAATTATTTTTATGTAATCATGGGTAAACATATCGGTTATGGGATAGGTAATATAAAATATTAAACAACTAAATAACAAATATAATGGTAAAATTGTGGAACTTCTTTTGGTGCTTTTGCCAGAGATAACCTTTTGGAATAAAAGGACTATCCTATGAATTTGAATAAAATTGTTTAGTTTCATAAATGAATATTCAATCTCTCATTCAGAAAATTCCAGGTGCCATTTGTGAAATTTACCTTCAGATGTTGATTGACAATATGAAGTATCCAGAAGATATAGTACAAAAGGTAGCTGAGATAGAGCAGGCATTGATATAGATTCAAAATCAGAAAGCGTAGCATTTTGGCAGCAATGTGGAAAAAGTGTTTCAAGTGGGAGACAGTGATAAAATATGTCAAATACTCCTGATATTCCAAGAGTTTTCTTAGATTAAAATATCTGGTGCTGAAGACTTCATTTCTGAAAATAAAGCACAGTATCTTCAAGCAAAAGATATCAAATAGAGCACCTTGGACTGAAACCCCAAAGGGAAACAATCATGAACCTCTATCTGCTTGTCTTGGAGGCTGATACCAACTTGATAAAAGATAATAGTCAGAGCCACAGCAGGGCTGATATGATGGAGTTTTCTAAATACAGAATTATGTCATCTGCAAACAGAGACAATTTGACTCCCTCTCTTCCTATTTGAGTACCTTTTCTTTCTTTCTCTTGCCTGATTGCCCTGGACAGAACTTCCAATAGAATGTTGAATAGGAGTGGTGAGAGAGGGCATCCTTGTCCTGTGCTCATTTTCAAAGGGAATGCTTCCAGCTTTTGCCCATTCAGTATGATATTGGCTGTGGATTTGTCATAAATAGCTCTTATTATTTTGAGATATGTTCCAGTATGTAGCTACCACATATACGTGAGAACACGTGGTATTTGGTTTTCTGTTTCTGCATTAGTTCACTTAGGATAATGGCCTCCAACACCATTAATGTTGCCGCAAAGGACATAATCTCATTCCCTTTTGACTATATAGTATTCAATGGTATATATTTACCACATTTTAAAAAATCCAGGCTACCATTGATGGACATTTGAGATGATTCTATTTCTTTGCTTTTGTGATTAGTGCTGCAATGAACATATGCATGCAGGTGCCTTTATGATAGAATGATTCTTATTCCTTTGAGTATATATCCAGTAATGGGATAGTTGGGTCAAATGGTAGTTCTGTTTTTAGGTATTTGAGAAATCACCACACTGTCTTCCAAAAGGTTTGAACTAATTTACACTCCCATCAACAGTGTATAAGCATTCCCTTTTCTCCCCAACTTCTCTAGCTTCTGTTATTTTTTGACTTTTTAATACTAGCCTTCCTCACTGGTGTGAGATGGTATGTCATGACTTTGATTTGCATTTCTCTAATGATTAGAGATATTAAGCTTTTTTTTTCATATAGTTTCTGTTCACATGTATGTCTTCTTTTAAAAAGTGACTACTAATCTCTTTACTCACCTTTTTAATGGGCTTGTTTTTTTCTTGTTAATTTGTTCAAGTTTCTTATAGAGTTTGAATATCAGACTTTGTCAGATCCATAGTGTGCAAATAGTTTCTCCCATACTGTAGATTGTCTATTTACTCAGTTGATAGTTTATTTTGTTGGGCAGAAGCTCTTAAGTTTAACTAGATTCCATCTGTCAATTTTTGCTTTTCTTACAATTGATTTTGGGGTCTTTGTCATGAAATATTTGCCAGGTTATATGTCCAGATAGAATTTTCTAGGTTTTCTTCTAGATTTTCTATAGTTTAAAGTTTTACATTTAAGTCTTAAACAGATCTTGAGTTGATTTTTGTATACACTGAAAGGAAGGGCTCCAGTTTCAATCTTCTGCATGGGATAAACCAGTTATCCCAGCACCATTTATTGAATAAGAATTATTATCTCCATTGCTTGCTTTTGTTGACTTTGTCAAAGATCAGATGACTTTAGGTATGCAGCAATATTTCTGGGCTCCCTTTTCTGTTCCGTTGGTCTATGTGCCTGTTTCTGTGCCAATACCATGCTTTGTTTTTTTTTTGTTTTTGTTTTTTAATTACTGTAGTCTTAGCCTTGTAGTGTAGTTTGAAGTTGGGTAACAAGATGCCTCCAGCTTTATTTTGCTTAGGATTACCTTGGCTATTTGGGCCCTTTTTTGGTTCCATATGAATTCTAAAATAGTTTTCCTAATTCTGCAAAGAATGTCATTGTTAGTTTGATAGGAATAGCATTGAATCTGTAGATTGCTTTTGGAAATGTGGCCATTTTAACAATATTGATTCTTGCTATCCATAAGTATGGAATATTTTTCCATTTGTTTGCATCATCTCTGATTTTTTTATCTTATAGAGATCTCTTCTTATAGAGATCTTTCACCTCTCTGGTTGTCTGTATTCATAGATATTTTATTCTTTCTGTGGCTATTATGAATGGTATTGTATTCTTGATTTGGCTGTCAACTTGGACGTTATTGGTGTATAGAAATAGTACTGATTATTTTACATTGATTTTGTATCCTGAAACTTTGCTAAGGTTATTTATCAAATCAAGGAGTTTTTAGGCAGAGACTATGGGATTTTCTAGGTGTAGAACCATGTCATCTGAAAACATGCATAGTTTGACTTCCTGTCTTCCTATTTGCATGCCTTTTGTTTCTTTGTTTTGCCTGGTTGCTCTAGCAAGGACATCCAGTACTCTGTTGAATAGGAGTGGTGAGAGTGAACATTCTTGTCTTGTTCTGAGTCTCAAGGTGAATGCTTCCAGCTTTTGTCCATTCAGTATGAATGTGGATGTGTCATAGATGGTTCATATTATTTTCAGGTATGTTCCTTCAATGCCTAGTTTGTTGAGGGCTTTAACATGAACGGATATTGAATTTTATTGAACGTATTTTCTGTGACTACTGAGATGCTCATGTAGATTTTGTTTTAAGGTCTGTTTTGTGATGAAATACATTTATTGATTTGCATATGTTGAATTCATCTTCCATCCGAGGGATAAAGCCTAATTTATTGTAGTGAATTAGCTTTTGTATGTTCTGCTGGATTTGGTTGGCTAGTATTTTGTTGAGGATATTTGCAGGTATGTTCGTCAAGGATATTGGCCTGATATTTTCTTTTTTTTTTTTTTTTTGCTCTCTCTCGGCCGGGTTTTGGTATCAGGATGATGCTGACCTCATAGAATGATGTAAGGAGGAGTCCCTCTTCAATGTTTTGGAATAGTTTCAGTAGGAATGTGCCAGCTCCTATTTATATATCTGATAGAATTCAGCTATGAGTCCATCTAGTCCTAGGCTTTTTCTGGTTGTTAGGTTTTTTATTACTTATTCAATTTTGGAACTAATTATCATTCTGTACAAGGATTCCATTTCCTCTGGTTTATTCTTTGGAGGTTGTGTGTTTCCAGGTATTTATCCATTTCTTCTATGTTTTTTCAATTTATCTGATAAAGGTATTCATATTAGTCTCAGGGTTTTTTGTCTCACTATGAGGTCATTGGTATTGTCCCGTTTGTCATTTCTGATAGTGTTTATCTGGATCTTCTCTCTTTATTTCTTTATTAGTCTAGCTAGTAACTACCATTTTTGAAGGTATCTTGAGTCAGTAGTGTGGAGACACAATCTCCAAGCAGACTACACAGTTGAGTCATTCTGAATAGATATTAGGAAGCAGATCGGGCACAAGATGGGGAGGAGTCAGGAAAATGTCTGGAATCTAAGTAAAATCTGATAATACCTTCTTAAATTATTTTCCTATCTGCTGTCTGAAGTGTTTACTTAAAATGGCTTCCTAAAAAGAAGATATTACAGCCAGATTTTGAAAGATGAGTAAGAGCTCACAATGTAAAAACAGTGTTTCACAAAGGGAAGATACGCTCTTCATTTATCCCCATCTTCGTCACCCAAGGGGTTACTGACTGGCCCATTCTGAGCCACCAAAAATCTTAAACCAAACTGCATCACACATGACTCTTTCCTTTATTTTACTTCTCTGCCAACAGTGCTTCATCCCTAAGGCAAGACTGCTGTATTTCCTGTGCCAACTAGAATGTACATACTAGCGTACTGGGCCTGTATCTGTTTTACTCACCACTATATCCTCAATGCCTAGATTACTGTCCTAATAAATACTGGCTAGTTTTTGAATGAATAAATAAATGAATGAATCAATATATTCACATATTCTATTGCAGCTTTTAACACTGCCACAAAAACATTTCTTCATTTCCCTCACTTGAAATTAATGGTTTGTTTTATTCACAATATGACTAAGATTCATGAGACATGTCTCCTGCCTGTGATTCATGAGACAAGAAAGGTGACAGAAGAGTAATCAACAGAATTGTTGGCAAACTTGGTATATGCTTTTAAAAAATAAGCAATGACTTTGAAATACCAAGTCACTGTTCAAAAGCTGAAATTAGATAACCAAATCTGTTGGGGCAGAATGAAGATCAGTGTATCTGTAGATGAGACCTACAGTATCACAGATAAATGCAGGATGATTCAGCAGCACTCTGTAGGTTACCATTCATCATTGTTATAGCATCTGAGAGGTTTAAATGTGATTAATTTCTACTATTTTAGCTGTTTTAAGTCATATATCATATTTTGTACATCAGACAACTCATTTTTGAGTGGAGTTTATAGCAAGAGAAAAAAAAGCCAAAAACACAACCACACAACAAAAACATCTCTGATACAGCCTAGGTCCTATTTTATTTTATTTTTTTTAAATAACTCAGTGCTAGGTACTATTTTTTCCTGATTCTTAATATTTGTGTATTTTAAATATGTGTCATTGTTTTCAAAAGCTGATTAAATATTAATAACAGAAATACAATTAAGGCACAATTTGGTACCCTTTTAGTGATTTTTTTAAGCTTTAATTTAATAAGAATTGACAATTCACATTTATTTACTTCTTTCACAGTAATTTTTTTTTGGGGGACGCATGTGATGGGCAAAAGGCAATGAAAGGAGAAGTGAAGCCTTGATCCTACCTGCAATGCACTTTATTTTCTCAGCATTCTATGGAATCTCAGGTTTCAGAGGCGTCTTCCTCTGCAAAATGAGGGGTTTGTGTTAAATTATCTCTAAATTCCTTTCTAGCTCTAATATTCTGCGGCCTAAGCCCCGCTCTGAAGTCTTTTGCTTTCTTTTGTCCAGGACACCTATCATTAGTTCTGAGGTGAAAGTTGCCGTTTAACTTGTATCATTTTACCCTTTGAAAGTCCAAATCATATACTTTTAGAAGAGAAAACATGCTGGCTTTTATCAGGAAAGAAGCACAAAAATCGCTTTCACAGGTTACATGCCAGTTTGAGAAAAAAAGAGGAACGCTAGTGAAAACACGGTAAATGATTTAAAAAATTAAAATGTATTTTTTTTTCTGTCTGGAAAGTCCAATATTGAATATCAGGTATTAGCGAAGTAAATATCACTTTATAAAGTGCCTACGCACTATATCTTCAAATTAAAATACACTTTTGGGAAACGGTAAGAGGTACTTTTTTTTTTTTTTTTTTTTTTTTTTTAGAGACGGAATTTCGCTCTGTTGCCCGAGCTGGAGTGCAGTGGTGCGATCTTGGCTCACTGCAAACTCCGCCTCCCGGTGCTCTCCATAAGCACCCTTTGAAAGTCCTTAGCCTCCTGAATAGCTGGGACTACAGGCGCCCGCCACCACGCCCGGCTAATTTTTTGTGTTTTTAGTAGAGACGAGGTTTCACCGTGTTAGCCAGGGTGGTCTGGAGCTCCTGACCACATGATCCACTCACCTCGGCCTCCCAGAGTGCTGGGATTACAGACGTGAGCCACTGTGCCCTTCCCAAGGGGAACTTTTTGCCCCTTTCCCTGCAAGATTCAATAATAAAAACAGACTTATGGTATTTTATGATAAACAATTACTCAGCTACCTCAGCAGCAGCACTCTCAGCCCTTCAGTTGGACTTTCTACATGAAAAAACTATTAGCTCCTTCTGGATGAAGCCAGGTCCATTATAGTGTCAAGTACTGTATTCTAATTCTCAAAAAGACTAAAAAGGTCTCCATGTTATGCAACATGCAGGCGGAGGGAAAAGCAACAAAGGAGAAGAAGAGAAAAGTGGAGGGGAATGGGGTCAGAGACAGAAGAGAGAGAGAGAAATTTGTACTTGAATGTTTCTGTTTCTTTTGTGAAGTAGCAGGAGAGATCCTATGGCAAAAGAGGGGGAGATAGAGATGGAAGACTTAAGTGATTTTGAGGAGAGTTCTAAAGGATACTGGTGACCTCTTAGAAGATTAGGTGAGGCATTAACTAGGGACTTGTTTCAGTCCTTAGACACACTTGGAATACATAAAATTGAAAGAGGTGATAAATGTGTTGTTTAATTTAACTGTGGTAATTGCTACATAACGTATACATATATCAAATCATCACATTGCGTACCTTGAATAGATACAGTTTTTGTTAATTAAATATTTTAAAATAAAACAAATAATCAACAGTTAAAAATCTCTCAGATTCCTTGACATAAAATGCCTAGAATTTAAAAGAGGTAGTAAAGGCAAAAACATATGCAAGAATTAAATAAATACAGGTAGTAAAACATTGAGTGCTATAAGTCATATTATATGACTTAATTTCTCTAATAATTCAAATATATTATCTAATTCCAGTTTGAAAACCTGCAGTGAAATGTAGATTAATTTAAACCAGTCTTGTGCCCTTTCATTCAGTGACAGATTCTACATCTGTTTCTTCCAGTAGATTCCATGTTGAAAAGCAGCTGGTCACAAAATCTTCTTCCTTGACTGTTTGTGTCATCACTTCAAAATAAACAACAAAAAAGAAAGCAGTACTTAATAATTGCACAGCGAGGGTTGTTATGGTGTTTTCTGCTATGAGAGTAGGACTCTGATTTTGATCTTTCTTTATACCCCGTGGAGTTAAACCAAGCCTACAATTCCCATTAACTTCAAAAAGAGCCCATACTCAGATGTGCTTAACAGGGGTTTTGAACAAGAAAATAAAACAAACAAACAAACAAAAAAGAAATAAAAAAGGAGTCTTCTTATTACAAAAAAGATAATTTTGACTTTGTGGATTATCTGTTCTTGTTGGTCTCAGAGATTACTGGCATTATCATTTCGTGATACACTTGTACATTTTGATCTATATAACAGAAACAGTGAAGAATAGATAGAGTAGAAACACATTAGCATAGGTGTTAGTGCAGATGTCTTATAAAACTATCAAAACTTAATGGTCCCTATCAGCAAATAGGTTTGTGACAGTGGCAATGAATCAATTGTAATCAGTTTTTTTTTTCCCCCTGGGTGGTGAAGCATATTTAAACAACAGATTTCTTATCTTCTTTTATACCTAAAACATTTGAGTTCTGTTTATAGACAGCTTCATATCGAAATGGAAGCTATCTGTTGGAATAACCAATGGAAAACAAAGGATTGCTCATATCATTGAGAAAGATGTGTCAAAGCTGGTCTACATTAATACTGAGTACAGAATCAGATAACATGTTTGTTATCTTTCATATTACCTACCTCTCCTGGACTTCTGATAACAAGCAAAGGTGAATTTTGTTCATCTTAGGAAAAATCAATTGAAGGAAATGATGGCTATTCTTGTAATTCAAGTGATATATTATGATGGCTTCAACTAAAGTGGTACAGGAAGACTGAGATAATTAGATGGATAAAGGATATACTTGGGAATTAGAACTGAAATGACTTTGTTATGAATGCAGTATAAGATAAGAAATAAAAAGACCAGTGAAGGATGATTTACATGGCATCCTAAGGCTATTTAAATATTAAATAATGTATGTAAAGTGCTTAGTAAAATGAAAGTGCAAATAAAATTAGCTATTATTGTTAAAACTTCAAAAAGGAGTTCCCACTGGATCACTATAACATTAGTCATGAAGCAAATGAATGTTTTCGTCCTCTTCTCATGGGGATACTACTATCCTCTTGGCAGTTTATCTCAGATTGTGTAATGACATCCAGAAAGTAACACAATGAGTTTTCAATTTCCATTTACCCCATTGGAGTTATGCATTTAGAAGCAAATCAACCAATGCAAGAAGACTTCAGAAACAGAATACTTCAAATAACTCATACCATATAAAAGTGATTTGTATTACTAATTTACATGAGTTTTCAAAACCTTTCTGCTGAAGTCTCTTATGGGAGACAAGGAAACGTATAAATGTAACTGGTTAAGCAAAGAAGCTACATGTGCAGTCTGTAATGTGGTAGAATAACTACTGAATTTATATTATTTGTTATTACCCTTCCAACTTAATGATAAGTAGCTACATTACAATTTTGCCGTAGACTCTTATTCATTGTCATATAACACTATACAGAATATAAGTTTCCCATAAGCATTAGAAGTCTATCTTGAATACTTAATTGACAAGATAAGGTCAATTTGCAGGATATAGAAGAAGCATAGAAGTGCACATAGCCAGGAGAAGATGTGCCACCCTTTTCTGGTGGTATTTAACAATGATTTTTTAAAACTGACCTACTTATCTACAGTTTTTACAAGCCAGGGCTAGCTTAAAATTAAGAATGACAACAAATAATTCTGGAGGCCAAAGTCAAAATAAATTTTGTGATAGAATGTGTTATTGATCGCAAAATAAAGTTTTGTCAAGGGAGTTTATGATTGCTCTTCCTGGTCACTGTTGTGTTGTTTTTTGATTTTTTGTTTGAGAACATAAGCACCCTTTGAAATTATAGTATATTAATCAGTGTTCTGCAGAGGGACAGAACTAATAGGATATATGTATATATAAAATAAAATTTATTAGGGAGACTTGGCTCACATGATTAGCTGGCAAAGTCCCACAATCTGGGGAAGAAAGAAGCCAGTAGTGGCTCAGTCTGAGTCTGAAACCCTCAAAACCAGGGAAGCCCAAAGTGCAGCTTTTATTCTGTGGCAAAACCAGGGAAGCTGACAGTGCATCCTTCAGTCTGCAGCCAAAGGCCCAAGAAGCCTTGGAAAGCCACTGATGCAATTCCCAGAGTCCAAGGGCCAAAGAACCTGGAGTCTTATGCCCAAGGGCAGGAGGAGCAGAAGGAAGCATCAAGCACAGGAAAAAGAAGGAAGTCCAAAAACTCAGCAAGGAAGGTTATCTCATCTTCTGCCTGCTTTGTTCTAGCAATGCTAGCAGCCGATTGGATGGTGTCCACTCACATTGAGGGTGGGTCTTCCTATCCCAGTCTACTGGCTCAAATGTCAATCTTGTCTGGTAACGCCCTCACAGACACACCCAGAAACAATACTTTACTAGCCATCTAGGCAACTTCCAATTCAGTCAAGTTGACACTTAATATTATTCATCACAAATAGTACCAAAAATAATAACAATATTAGGAATGACAATATTCAACTTTCCCTGAAGGATATCCATATAATAGACACTGATCTAAGATGCTTTCATGTATTATATCATTTAGTTTTTTAATAAAACTGAATTAGGTACCATGATTAACCCCATTTTACAAATGAGGATACTGAAACAGAGAGAGCTTTAAGAACTTGACCAAAATCACACAGCTTATAAATAGTGGAGCCAGAATTTGCAGCCATACAATATGCCTCCAGAGGCCATGCTTTTAACAAGTATGTTATTGTGCCTTCCTTGAATATGGTGACAGTGTCAAACATTAGAGTGGGCATCATTTTCTAGGAGCATATAAGCCTAGAGAGCAATCATAGCTTTAGGTGGCAATCACAGTGTCACTCGTTACCAAATTCTCACTCAGTTGCATTCCTGGGATGGCAAAACCCCCAGAATCCTCCCTTTATACAGTTTCTACTATCACTTATACTGCCACTATTTCTGATGCTTATAGTGTTTTATTCATCTTCATTACTTTAGTTGCTGCTGTCTGAACTGATGCTTCTGCCCCTGCCCCTTCATGTTGCCTATGTCCTCTTCTCCTATTCTCCTGCTATCACCTGAGTCCATCTCCAAGTTATCAGCTGATATTTTCCCAAATTGTGCAGCATCCATGTTATCAATTTTTCCTTGAAAAGGATCTCAGCATTAGACATAATTTGGAAACAGTTAAAGGTATTTTTGCTATAATAATTATTGGAGTCTTTAATTAAATGATTATGTGTTTTAAATCTACAAAATAGTGGGATCGCATTAATTCTTCCCTAAAGCTTTTTAAACAATGGGATAGTTTGATTTTCTCAGAAAAAAATATCAATCTATCCTGATAAACAAGTTCTACAGAATACAGTTTGAGAAATATTGTATCTTTATAGCTATAAGCCTTACATTTAACTGGTATTTTTCAGCACTTACATGGAACAAAGAAAACTTTTTCGGAAGCCAGATGTGGCTGCATTCTATCTGTTAGCAACCTCTGCATTTGATCATTGGAGTACAGACTCTCACAATTACCTAACTTTCTCCTACTTCCCTAACAATGATTTGGCCACAGGGACTGTACCTCTTTTTGGCCCTCCATAGGTATTCTGGTTCTTTCACATTTATGGCCACTAAGAAAAGGAAATTAGAAACAGTTTTCTAACAGTTAGGCAAGAGGACATTTAGGAACATCCAGTGGTTCCATAAAAGGTGTTCTTCCTTGCTGGACATCAACCAATGCTTTAAACCTAGGAATATTATCTTTTGTTTGCTCCTACTAATGAGTGAGTCCCCTGCTTTTCTGGAGACCCAGGGTGCTTTCTGATATAGTGCTTCAGGTGCTCCTTTGATATACCAGAGTTTCCAAGGTAGGTATGAAGATTAGATACCCGCAGTGATCTATGCTCAGTACCTGAAGGCATATAACAATATAATTATCTTCTATTCCACCCATCTCACACCTTGATTCAACGATGGAAGTAAGTAATATAACAGGAAATTTTAACATTTATTGAAAATCTGCCATGACCTAGGCCATTTTGTGGCCATATCTCACTTAACACTCATGAAAATCTTTGTTTGGTGATCCACTATTGCAGCTGAGGAAAGTGAATCTTAAATAATTTAGGAATTTTATGATAAAAGGGTTATCACCACTGACCCCACAAAAATACAAACAACAATTAGAGAATACTTCTATGCAAGTGAACTAGAAAATCTAGAGGAAATGGATAAATTCCTGGAAACATACAGTCTCCCAAGACTGAACCAGGAAGAAGTTGAATCCCTGAATAGTCCAATAACAAGTTCTTACTGAGGCAGTAATAAATAGCCTACCAAACAAACAAGAAAAAAAGCCAAGGACCAGATGGATTTACAGCTAATTTCTACTGGTGGTACAAAGAGGAACTGGTACCATTTCTTCTGAAACTATTCCAAACAACTGAAAAGGAGGGACTTCTCCCTAACTCATTTTATGAGGCTAACATCTTCCTGATACCAACACCTGGCAGAGATACAACAAAAAAAGAAAACTTCAGGCCAATATCTCTGATGCAAAAATTCTCAATAAAACACTGGTAAACTGAATCCAGCAGAACATTAAAAAGCTTATCCACCACGATCAAGTCAGCATCACCTCCGGGATGCAAGGTTGGTTCAACATATGCAAATCAATAAACATAATTTATCACATAAACAGAACTAAAGACAAAACCACGTGATTATTCAAGAGATTCAGCAAAGGTCTTCAATAAAAATCAACATCCCGTTCATGTTACACACTCTCAATAAAGTAGGTGTTGATGAAACATGCCTCAAAATAATAAGAACCATTTATGGCAAACCCACAGCCAATATCATACTGAATGGGCAAAAGCTGGAAGCATTCCCCTTGAAAACCGGCACAAGACAAGGATGTCCTTTCTCACCACTCCTATTCAGCATATTATTGGAAGTTCTGGCCAGGGAAATCAGGCAAGAGAAAGAAATAAAGGGTATTCAAATAGGAAGAGAGAACATCAAACTGTCTCTGTTTGCAGATGACATGATCCTATATCTAGAAAACCCCACTGTCTCAGCCCAGCTTCGTAAGCTGGTAAGCAACTTCAGCAGTCTCAGGATACAAAATCAATGTGCAAAAATCACAAGCATGCCTATACACCCACAAAAGACAAGCCAAGAGTCAAATCATGAATGAACTCCCCTTCACAATCCCTATGAAGAGAATAAAATACCTAGCAATACAGCTAACAAAGGACATGAAGGACCTCTTCAAGGAGAAATACAAACCACTGCTCAAGGAAATCAGAGAGGACACAAACAAATGGAAAAACATTTCTTGCTCATGGATAGGAAGAATCAATATCATGAAAATGGCCATAATGCCCAAATTTATAGATTCAATGCTATTCCTTTCAAACTACCATTGACAGTCTTCACAAAAATAGAAAAAAACTACTTTACAATTCATACAGAACCACAAAAGAGCTTGTATAGTCAATACAATCCTAAGCCAGAAGAGCAAAGCTGGAAGCATCATGCTACCTGACTTCAAACTACACTACAAGGCTACAGTAACCAAAACAGCATGGTACTGGTACTACAACAGACACATAGGCTAATGGAACAGAATAGAGATCTCAGAAATAAGACCACACATTTATAACCATCTGATCATTGACAAACATGACAAAAACAAGCAATGGAGAAAGATTCCCTATTTAATAAATGGTGCTGTGAAAATTGGCTAGCGGTATGCAGAAAGTTGAAACTAGACCCCTTCCTTACACCTTACAGAAAAATTAACTCAAGATGGATTAAAGACTTAAATGTAAAACTTGAAACTATAAAAACCCTAGAAGAAAATTCAGGCAATACCGTTCAGGACATAGGCATGGACAAAGATTTCATGATGAAAATGTTAAAAGCAATTGCAAAAAAAGCAAAAATTGACAAATAGGATCTAATTAAACTAAAGTACTTCTGCACAGCAAAAGAAACTATCAATAATGTGAAGAGACATCCTACAGAATAGGATAAATTTTTTGCAATCTACCCATCTGAAAAAGGTCTAATATCCAGAATCTACAAGGAACTTTAACAAATTTACAAAAAAAAAAAAAAATTAAAAAATGGGCAAAGAACACGAACAGACACTTCTCAAAAGAGGACATTTATACAGCCAACAAACATAAGAATAAAAGCTCAACATCACTGATCATTAGAAAAATGCAAATCAAAACTACAATGAGATACCATCTCATGCCAGTTAGAATGGTGATTATTAAAATGTCAAGAAACAATGGATGCTGGTAAGGCTGTGAAGAAATAGGAATGCGTTTACACTTGATGGGAATGTAAATTGGTTCAACCATTGTGAAAGACAGTGTGGCAATTTCTCAAAGACCTAGAACCAGAAATACCATTTGACCCAGCAATGCCATTACTGGGTATATACTCAAAGGAATATAAGTCATTCTATTATAAAGATACGTGAAGACATATGTTCACTGTAGCACTATTCACAATAGCAAAGAAATGGAATCAACCCAAATGCTCATCAATGATAGACTAAAGAAAACATGATACATATACACCATGGAATACTATGCAGCCATAAAAAGGAATGAAATCGTGCCCTTTGTCAGGGTGTGGATGGAGCTGGAAGCCATTATCCTCAGCAAACTAATGCAGGAACAGAAAATCAAGCACTGCATGTTCTGACTTATAAGTGGGAGCCGAACAATGAGAACATGTGGACACAGGGAGGGGAACAACACATACTGGGGCTTGCTGGGGAGGGAAAGATGGAGGGAGAGCATCAGGAAAAATAGTTAACTCATGAAAGGCTTAATACCTAGGTGATGGAGTGACAGGTGCAGCAAACCACCATGACACACATTTACCTATGTAACAAACCTGCATGTCCTGCACATATATCCCAGAACTTAAAATAAAATAAAATAACATTTTGAAAAGAGAATTTAGGGATTTTGTTCAAAGTCACATATCTCCTATGTAACATAAGTAGTCTGTGCTTTTTCTATAATTAAATCATGTTTAATTAACATATTCAGCATTGTGTTAATACACAGTGCTTATTTTTTCCTGTTTATATTTTTAAAATTTTTATTAGTTTCAAATTTGCATTAGAATGAAAATCTTTTCCAGATTTAACTGAATATCATTGGAGTCAAAAGCAAACCTGAAAGGATACAACAGTAGAAATTCTGTTAATAAACAAACAACAACTGAGGTGTGAATAATTTAAAGAAAATTTCTAGTGAATTCTGGCATGCAATTTCTGTCTTTACTATGGTCTAAATTTCAAATTAATGTTAAACCTACTAATGAAATAGCATTGTGAAAGCTTAATTTAGAGGATTCTAAGAACAGTTTGTCCAGTTTCTTTCTCTAAATTCTCCCTCTGATATTACCTATCAGATATTTCAACAAGAAAATAGAGTGCTGCTCTTTCAAACTGATATTAAGCATCATTCAAAGTAATGGTGACTTCTCTCAGATCATCCTGACATCAGCAAAGTATTAGTGTGTACATTGAAAAGGATTTCTTTTCCAGGCTCCAAGACACTTTCAAAATTTGAGAATGCTAACAAAGCAGACAATTTCGAAGGGCAGATACCAACTACAGGCAATCTAAGGAGACTTATCATAGGCATACCTCTATGGATATAATTGATATTTTTCTGGAATATTGTCCCTAAAAGGCAGCTTTACCTAATTCTCAAGTTCATACAACATCTTTTGACTAGTGTCATTGTTTCTACAACAAAATGTATAGTATAAAACCATTAAGTTCTCTATTAAGGAACCTCACTGGTTTTCTGTCTGGTCAGGCCCAGGGCATTTGTGGTCTCCTTTCTTTGTTCCTATAGGCGGAAAGAATCCAATACACCTCCGTAACAGAAAAGTGTAGTGAAAAGCTTTGAATTTATACCATCTGAATCATGTCTCTGCCATTTATCAGCTATATGCTTTGGGACAAATTCCTTAACAACCGTCAACTTAGTTTCCTAAATGTAAAACAAAGGTAATGCTTACTATGTTGTTTTATAATTAAGCAAAATAATGCTTATAAATGCCTAGCACAATACCTAACACACTAGGCGAGTATACAATCAATATTGGGTTTCAGCTACTTAGTCTTTTTCTAAGTGTTCTTCACTTTCCCCTCCTAGATGCCCCCACGGCTTCTACCCTAGAAAGTTCTACCACCATCCCTATCTTACCAAACTTCGGTTTTGCTGCCAGAGATTTCTCTCCTAAGATTCAAAATATCCTACCCTAAATAGTTTTTGGCACATTCATATTTCTTTTAGATCTTGGCCCTGAAAGGTCTACTCTTTCCCCTGGCCCATTTGTTCTTGTCCTCAGTTGATGGCCGGCCGCTTATTTCCAAGGTTATTTCTACCCATGAGTGAAGCTCCATTTCTTATTGTTATAAATTTAAGTGTGAGCTAAAACCCTTTGAAAGTCACATGGCTCCAATATCTAGTACATCTTTTATCTTTCCTAGGAGCCTGTTTTGTCAAATCATATTTCCTTTATACTGCCCTATTCAAATGTTTTTTTCTGGTTCAAAGAGCCATAATTTTATTTCTGAACTGAAAACCATTGCTAGTTTAAAGAGTCTTTAAACTAAAGAGCCATTTGCAGAGTCTAAATGGCTGCCATAGCTTGAGAAAAATACATGAGTTAACCTCTGTGGGTTTGTGTTATTGTTACCACCTTTTCCACAACCACTTAAATGACTCACTGAGGTATGCCATAAACCCCAAAAGAACTTTTATAATTATATTTTGTAACAAAAATATCTTAGGCATAAGGAAATATCAATTCACATGATATCTATCTATCAAGGTAAAAAATATAAAATTATAATTAGTCACATACCCACAGGTAAAAGTAAAACTACACACACATATTAGTTTAAACTAAAATAGCCATCTTCATCTCTCCTGTTTTTTTTTTTTTTGAAAGAAAAACAAACCAAAACACCTTATAAAGTTTAACAGTATCTGATTTTGGAATTGAGTTTTTAATTTAAATATGTTAGAGGATTGAGTGCCAGAAAGTACGATATGGTGTGCCACCCATATGCTAAAATTTTCTCATTTCTTAACAGACACCACCCAAAATTAGAGAAATGTTCGAATTAAAGAATGTTACAGCTATTAACACTCTTAATGATTACCTACCCATAAGCCTTGCTATACTAGGTGATTAATAATTTAATTAATTGATTTTTATTAAATTTATATTTATTTATTTTGAGACGGAGTTTCACTCTTGTTGCCCAGGCTGGAGTGCAATGGCACAATCTCGGCTCACTGCAACTTCTGCCTCCCGGGTTCAAGTGATTCTTCTACCTCAGCCTCCCCAAGTAGTTAGGATTATAGGTATGTACCACCATGCCCGGCTATTTTTTTTTTTTTTTTTTTTTTTTTGTATTTTTAGTAGAGATGGGGTCTCACCATCTTGGTCAGGATGATCGGTGATTAATAATTTTTAATCAAACTTAAATAAATAAAAATTGAATAATTTTCAAGATCATTCATGCAAGTTACGTAGTTAGTAACAAAGCTATGACTCCAACTCAGGGCTTTTTATCATAGTCCAGATTTTTAAAAGATATACCACATTTCCTATTTAGATAACTTTAACAAACAAAGGCAATCATTACTTACATGCAGTGCTACTCACTTTGTGCCAAATTTGATCTACTGACAAGCCAAAAAGTAATAATATAGTAAACAGACACTTCTAGAAATTGTCACGCAAATCTCTGACTCAATAAATAGATTAAACCAGGTGGCAATGGATAGGTTAGACTTTGAAAAGTACTAGTCAATGGACAAATGCCCTTTAAATGTACATGCTTTATATCAAAAGCTTACCTTAAGGAAATAATATACAGGAAAATTTTCTGATGTAGGCTATCTATTCCTGTCTATACATTTTAAACCTTATTTTTAGAGCTAATTAATGCATCGGAAGACTATACAGCAAGATTACATAATGTGGCTCCCTCCTAAAGACCACATTTTTTTTCACTGAGTTGCCTTTTTATATCAATCTCCTGAAATTTCTCTAAGATTTCTAAAAGAAATAGGCATATAAAATGTTTTCATGCATTTTCTATAGTATACAAGGTCTCCACCAACTTTCATACATACAAGGTCATAAATACATTTAATTTTTATTAGAGAAAGCTTTGCTTCTTCAGAGGTGCAGGATTAATAGTTCTCTAAAGAGAATGGCAACCTAAAGAGACGTACAATCAATTTCTCTCTTAAGCCTCCACCTTACTCCCACCGTCCATAATATCTCATGCTTCTAAAGGCTGAGACTCTGAAGTACTTTTTCTCTGATAATTACTTGCTACTGTTTCAATTATGTCTTCTACAAATTTGATAAAATCTCTTGCCCATTGTACTATGTCTCCCATACACTTTGTCCTTATAAATTAAAACATTTTGTTAATTTAAAACATAAATTTAGTTATTGCTTAGTAAAGCAGAAAAGAAAGATATATGAGCAAACTGCTATGTCCAATAAAATGTTATTCAATAACTTTATTTAATTTTTAAAATTAAATGATCACAATTTTTACTGTTTAATTTTAAAATAACATCATTGTGTTATATATGATTTTGTGTTAAGTCACTTTTGGAATAAAGTAAGTAATAAATATAGGCTTCTGAAATAAACACTACCACTTTCTTTACACTATTACTTGAGCAGATAAATGATAAAAATGTTTGTCACCTTTCAATGATAAAATCCTGATCTTCTGTACTTGAATATTGGGGAATCACATCTTATTAGTCAGGTGTCATTTTGTGTTGTCTAACCTTGGACTACTTTGTTAATCTCTCTGATCCTTAGTTTCCTCATCTACAACATGAGGATCATAATTACGTAATAGTGCTAAACTCAAAGGGTTGCTGTAATAATTACATGTATACATTTATGCAAAGTACTTAACACCTGGCCCATCTCATAAAAATTGATTAACATTTGCTATTATTAAGAGAAAACTAAGTTGCAGAACATTATATAGAGCATGACCTTGTAGAGGTGATGAAAGTTTCCTGCTCACATCTTTCTTCAAGAGAACCCACTTTCGTGAGCACACTTGTCCTACATATGCCATATGTGAAACATTTAAATTTATTGTGGTGTTCATATGCTGAGGCCTTACTTCCTTTGAGATGCTGCCAAGCAATGACTAACAGGGTGGAGGGTTGCTAGATTTGGGCAGTTGATGACCCGGGGCTCTTGCAATAGGCAATTCTTTTTCTGGGATTCCCAATTAGTCTAACACATAAATTTTTAGAACTGTGTTAAGTGGTTTGAGACTCTTCCTTCCCAATTGTTGCCCCTTTCCTTTTTTATGTCACAGGTGTCACACATGCTTCAGGCTAAAGGCTCTTCTTGCCTGCTCCTCCTTCCTCTCTCTTCATTTTTCGCAGGAGATTCCCCAATAAATCTCTTTTCCATATAATGGCATATTTACAGCTGTTTCTCAGAAGAGATCTAAACCAATACAGATTATTTTATACACACACACACACACACAAGTATATATACATATATATGGAAATTATATAAAAATTCTTGAAAGACAAAGAATAAATTGATCAATTGCCTATAAGGAGTATAAATGTAGGTTGAATACTTTGACATTTTCCAACTTTTGGTTTATATTCTACTCAAATTTTATTTGAAGGTTTAGTGTAAGCATGCATTAATTTTATATTTAAATGCAAATTCATAAATAAACTAAATTCAATTAGAAACAACATGTTAAATGAAAAAAAATATTGAACACGGACTTAGAAATTCTGGATTTGGATATCTGCTCTGACATTTTTTAACTGAGCAAACTAAATTCTCAACCTTACTCTCTTCACCTGAAAAAATGAGAATAATGATTGTCACATGACATTGTGTCTAATATAAAATGTAGGTTATCCATGCCAATGCCATCCACTGTCAAAATATCCATTTCACACTATTTAAGTTCAAGATCAACCTTGTACAGAAAACAAATGCATGAATGCCTGTATAGCACAATCTAAGATTTTGTAGGGGCCTTATCTACCCAATGATAACATCTTTCTCTGTTTTCTGTAATTTGAACTGTGCCAGGGGAGGGGGTCTTGAATCCTGTTATTACAGATATATTATACGGTGTTCAGTGCTCTATCATCTCTATACACAAAATTAGCACTTGAATGACCAAAGTTCACTATGAGTTTTGTTGATGGCAGTGAGATGCAGAGAACCTTGTTTCCATAGATTGATAGTCGCCCCATTTGCAGAAGCTTGTTTTGTTTCTTATAACCAGAATGCTTTTTGCAACGTTGATAATTCTGTTATTAACTCTTACTTAGTAATAAAGTAATTAATGTAAATTATCCAGGCATCACAGGTGCATGCCCAACTAGAGGCTCCATTTGTATTGGCCCAAACGAAGCATCTGATGAAATAAAATGGTGATTTCAATGCCTGGTTAAAAAAAAAAAAAATGAACCCCACTGCCATGGAAAACAAAATTAGTCCAAAAACCCTTAAAATAAGTAAGTTGAAAAATAGTGTAATAAATGAATCCTTCACCTCTACATGTAATAATAATTTTAAGAAAAAACTTTTTTAAAAGTTTAAAAATAAAGCATTCTTTGACATTTACAGCCATGCTTCTAAAATATAGTTAAGTGTCTCTTTTGTCACTTGCCATTCATTCTTCTCTCTGGACTCCTCATCTCAGTGAATAATACTACCATCTACCGGTTACCAAAACTAGAAATGTTGAGCTATTGTTTTGCCCTTATACTCCAATACCATACATTCACTTGGATTTCTGATATACATATCTAACTTAATATACAAAAACTAAATCATTTATCACCCATCCTCTTAACCCAATCTGCTCATAGCTTTCTCCATCTCATTTATTGGCAACCCCATTTTTCAAGCTTCTCTGGCCAAAAGCACTGACTTTATTGTTTACTCCTCTTTTTATCTCTTTGATAGAATCCATCAATGAAATCTTGTATATGTTCCTTCATAATTTATGCAGAATTTCATCATATGCACATCACATGGTCACTTTCATAACTGTTCTTTACCAGAATTATTTTCATTGCTTCCTAACTGGCCTTTCTACTTCCACTTTTGTTCCTTTACAATTTATTCCCAACTAAACCGGAATGAACCTTTGGAAAGAACCATGGAATATTTCTCTGCTCAAAGCCCTCCATTGATTCCTCAATTCCACCAGAATGAAAGCCAAAGTCCTTATGATTCTTTACCAAGGTCCTACACAATGCGATCCCCATTTTCTCTCTAACATTATATTCCAGTTCTGTATTCTTCTCTCACTACACTCTGGCTTTATTTCTTGAACATGCCTGGCAGCCTCTAACTCAGCATATTTACACTATCAATCACCTATACCTGGAAAGTTCTTCCTCCAGATATTTACCTTCTTCTTTCTTTCTCTTTACCTTTTCAGTGCGGCCCAATCCTTACTAACCACACTATTATCGCTGTAACTCTCATTCTTTTAGCATTCTCTATTTTTTGCAGCTCTTCTCACCTTCTAGTATACAAGAAAATATCTGACAATGAAGCAGTATGTTTACTTCTTGCAAGATTTAAACTGATTATGGCACCCAAGAGACACCAACAACTAAGACATGGGGTTAACTATGTAACTCAGAGTCAGTTTCATGATATTTGTTCTATTTTCAGAAAAATCTAGAAAAAGTGGTGTCAACAAAAAGGGTCAAACTCTAAAATATTTAAAGAGATTTATTTTGAACCAAATGTAAGTGACTATGGCCCATGACACAGCCTTCAAGAGATCCTGAGAACATGTCCCCAAGGTGGTTGGAGTGCATCTTGGTTTTATACATTTTAGGGAGACATGAGACATCAATCAAAAACATTTAAGATATATACTGGTTCGTTCCAGAAAGGCGGGACCAGTTGAAATGGGTACTTCCAGGTTATAGGCAGATTTAAAATTTTGCTAATTGGCAATTGGTTGAAAGAGTTATCAGTATCTTACTGTGGGTAGTAGTCAAACAGGAACAAGGCAGGAGAGGGCTCCCACACCCCACCAGGAAAGTCAGGCGACTATCAGGTGATGGTCAAGCAGTTGTCATGCTGCCTCTCTAAAATAATAGTAGGTTGCAGCCAGTGCCAGGGAAAAGTAGTCTCCCTACAGATAGAAAACATCTGAAACAGGTTCTCAGCAGCTTTTTGATAAGATCTTAGGAGTTGGGCAAATTGGCTCAAGCATGTGCATTAAGAGGCAAAATGGCAGAGTACGACCTTCCAGGGAAATTTTGCAGGTAAAGGGAAGAACGCCTCAAGTGAGCATGTGTACAACTCCAGTAAATACACTGCATGTGCTTGCCTCCCAAGTGCTAGCAGCCCACTGTGCATGCAGGCAGCCTGCCTCAAGGGAAGAATCAATGGAGAAGTAACCCAAGACCCCGGAAGTACATCAACATAAAAAACCCCAAGTCAAAAGGTCAACCCTGCACTTGTTCTTCAAGTTGCCTGCTTGCGCATCTTCCAAGTGTACTTTCTTTTCTTTCATTCCTGCTCTAAATATTTTTAATAAATGTTCATTCCTGCTCTAAAACTTGCCCCAGTCTCTCCTTCTGCCTTATGCCCCTTAGTCAAATTCTTTCTTTTGAAGAGGCAAGAATTGAGGTTGCCACAGACCCATATGGACTCATCACCACTAACAAATAGAAAAGACTATCTGGGTTGTGATAAAAGGTTATGGAGACCAAAGCTTTATCATGCAGATAAAGTCTCCAGATAGCAGGGTTCTGAGATAAGAGATTGCAAATGTTTTTTATGAGACTCACAGTCTGTGTTGATGTTAATGCCAGGAGAGGTATAATGAGGCATATCCAACCTCCACTTTCTGTTATGGCCTGAGCCAGTATTTCAGGTTAAAAATTAGAGTGCCCTGGCCTAGGAGGAAGTGCATTCAGATGGCTAGAGGCCTTAGAATTTTACTTTTGGTTTACACGGTCTCTCAGAACAGAAACTTGAATATCAATAGGCAGACATACTGTCATTTTAGAAGATGCTAAGAGCCAGAAATTAAGTGGTCTCAGGAATAGAATACAAGCTTCAGTTGACTGAGAAGTTTCAAAAATTAATGCCACATTTCAGACTGTGCTAGTCCTGATGTACAGACTTAAATTTAGGCAAGGCAAGGACAGAAAATGGAAGAGTGTCTATTAGGTTGATAAGTAAGGAAGCAGAAGTAGAATTCCAATCATTAGATTTGGTAACAAACTCAGAATAAAAATTGAGGTAAAGTATGTTCCTGAATAACAAACTGGAATCCTGGTTCTCGTATCTTATTGGGAATCATTATCACCTGGGAAGCATGTTTTAAAAATCTAGGATCTCTGGGAATCATAAACTACAAAGTAAGAGACCCTTGAAATTTGTACTTTGGAAAGCTCCTTGAAATAATTCCAGTGGAGTCAATCCTCTGACCTGCTGCTAACTTCATTTTACTTGACTAACTACAAGATTTCTTTGAAGATTTCAGGCTTCCTCAAGATTCTGGGCCTGAAAAAAAGAATTGAGTAGGTTCTGCAAGAGTGGGATATGAGATTTGAAGGTTAGATCAACACAATCTTTTTAAAAAGGCACAAAATGGCATTTCCTTTACACTGTAAAAACCATTAGGGGAAGTTTTATCTGTGTCTTTGCCACCCTTCATACAGTGTCCGTAACAGTGGCCGCTACATAGTAGATGCTTCATAAATTATGGAATTGGTTACATAAAATCAATGCCTACATGATACGTTTCTTTAAAAGTCATTCTAAATATTTTGAAACTCAACTATTTTTTCTCACTTGCTCTGCAATGAAAGCAGTCTAAAACATCTATTCAATGTAGTTTTTAATATATACTAAAAACTTATAAAGTTTAAAAACATAGTTTTACCTCTGAATAAAACCAGTACTGGCACTAGGAACTAATATTTTGCCAATTTCCCCTGAGAAGAATTTGTTGCCCCTTTTTCGTGATGAATAAAATATCACTGTCTATTTTGACGATGGTGTCCATATTCAGCTCTTCTGGTAGTGAGGAAATTCATTCGTTTGCCTCTCTTGCAGTCAGTCGCTGTAGGTTGCTTCTGCTCTCCATTTATCTATGTTCTTTTTGAATGGGGAATATTTAAACCATCCAATTTTCAAGTAAGTTTGGAAACTGAAAAAGTAATGGTGCATACAAATACATTATGTATTAATGAAAAACTGTATTTAACTTACAATTATGTCATTTATATTCTTATCTGGCAACTAGCTGCTTCTTTGAGCTCTATAATTGCTGCTTCTCTAATAGTCTTACTCTATCTCCTTAAAGACAATCTAGTTCACACTAGTGGAAAGTGGTATAAATCACTGCAACTGTGGCTTTTGCAAATCTTTTATTAGGTTGAGATTTCCTTCTATGAGCTTTATCCCATGAATAATATTATTGTTTTGTAAAAGGAAAATAAATCTTGGGACCCCAAAATCACTAAGCTAAAGATAAAAGTCAAGCTGGAAACCACTTAGGACAAGCCTGCCTTGCATTCTATTCAAAGTCATCCTTTGTTCACTGAGATAAATGCATGTCTAAATGCCTCCTTTGGAAAGGCTAATCAGAAACTCAAAAAAATGCAACCATTTGTGTCTTATCTACCTGTGACCTGTAAGCCCCTTCCCTACTTAAGTTCTCCCCGTTTTGCTTCGAGTTGTCCGGCCTTTCTTGACCAAACCAATGTTCATCTTACATATATTGATTGATGTCTCATGTTTCCCTATAACGTATAAAACCAATCTGTGCCCTGACTGCCTTGGGCATATGTCCTTAGGACCTCCAAGGCTGGGCCATGGGCGCACATCCTTATATATGACAAAATAAACCTTCTAAATGGACTAAGACATGTCTCAGATTTTGGGGGTTCATATGTTGGTAACTATGAAGGGATTTTGAGTGGAGGGATCCCTGACCTTTCACAAATCTATCGGTGCTTGGTACTGTTACAGATAGTTAGATAGGCACGAGCAGGGAAGAAGATGGCTCTCCCCTGATCCACTAGGAATGTCAAGTGACAGTTTGATGATTATCACACTGCTTCTCTAAAAATAGTACTTCAGCAGCCACAGGGAGAGATAGTCTCATGATGTTCACAGCTATTAACATTAAAAGTGCTCATTGAATGCAGATGCCAGGGAAAAGAAAGTTCCTGGGCATGTGCACTAGGAGACATAGTGGTGAGGTATGATGTTCCGGGTACACTCCACTGGAAAAAGGGAAGAAAGCCTCAGATGAGGGTGAGTACAACTCTTTAGACAAACTGCGTATGCTCAGTTCCCAAGGGTAAAAAGGGTGCTATGCATGAAGGAAGTCCACCCTAATGAAAGAGTCATGGGAAAGAGGTGAGCATATAAAGTCCTAGGATCAAGATCAAACGCTCCTTTTTGACTCTATTTTGATCCTCAGGTGCCCTCTTGGATCTCTTCTAAGTGACCTTTCCTTTCTTTCCTGTTCTAAAGCCTTTTGAAATGAACTTCTACTCCTGCTCTGAAACTTGCCTCG
The DNA here is from genome assembly GCF_008728515.1 of Papio anubis. Lineage (NCBI taxonomy): Eukaryota > Metazoa > Chordata > Mammalia > Primates > Cercopithecidae > Papio > Papio anubis. Next base: position 64,676,714 of record NC_044996.1, read on the forward strand.
GTCTTTTTTCCTGCTTTATGCCCCTCAGTCTAATTCTTTCTGTCCCTCAGTCTAACTCTTTCTTCTGAGGAGGCAAGGACCGAAGTTGCTGCAGACCCTCATGGATACACCGCTGGTAACTCAGGGTAACTTGGATCTCTTCCACTCGTAACAGAACCAGCCTGTGCTATTTTTATGGCTCAAACAAATAGGACAATTTGCTGAGGCATGGAAGTCCCCCAGCCCCAACCCGCCCCTCAGAGAATCCCTGATGTCCCCAAATTTGGTCAAGATCTAAAGTGTATTTTGCTGTACAACTCCTCTTTTTTGGAGTTTTACTTGCTTCCAACAAAAAAGGTGTTTCCCTGTTTCCATAACAATGGAAAGCAGATAGTTTCTTTCTGGAGTTTGAGCTCACTTCAAACAAGGAAGGTGAGTTTGATTTTTTTTCCTGCTTCTAGGATGTTAGGTCTTTAGCCTAAGACCCATCCCTAGGTAAGTAGATGAATTGGAGTTTTGTCTTGGCTAAAGTTAACATTAACAACAAACTGGTCTAAATTTCTCCTTACCATTAGAGCACTCAGTGATCATATTCTTGGGTTTTGTTGTTGTTGCTGCTGTTATTGTTTATTCTGTTCTTTCTCCTATCAGATTTAACCAACTCTACCTAACTTGGTCAAATCCAAATGAGAACTCCAAATTATGGGTAACAAGACCTCACTGAATTGGCTAAAATTCCTCACAGCTGCAAAAGAGGGGAAAAAGAAAACAACAAACAAAACCATTAACTTGGTTGCTGTGTTTGCTTCCCATCTTAAAAAAAAAAAGGTTGTTTCATTTGCTTTTCTTCTACCCTATACCTCCTTCTCCCTTTGCCATCTTCAGTACCAGGAAAAGTCTAGAGAAGGCTTCTAATGACTCAAACTCATTTAAAGAATTGAAAAACAATGTTGCCACTTACCCCTTTTGGGGTGTTCTGTTTTGTGTGTGTGTGAAGTTTCAAGAGTCGGGGCAGATTTTTCTTAGGTCCAAAGTTCTGATTTCCTGCACTGCATTACCTAACCTTTATGACTCTGGGGGTACCAGAGAATATGTTGTACTCTGAAAGGATTTGACCTTGGCATGTGTAATGGCAGATAAGAGCTACAAAGTATAGGGGTGGGTGAGGACAGTTCACAGCAAGTGGTCTTGGCTATCTTTTTTCCTCCTAGAAAGTTGATTTTCTAAGAATTCTAATTCCAGTTCAATAAAGGGTTTTCTCTATTTCTTTTTCTCCCCAAATTAATTTCAATGTGGCTTGTCTGTGTGCATTTACATAAGGAGCTGACCTGTTGTCTTCATAGGTAAATGAAAGACTGAGTTTCCTCAGCTCCAAACAGAAAATGCGTTTTACTCCTCCCAACTGAAAGACACCCCTGGGTGATCTGGAGCCTCATGGGAGTGTCTAGTGGCTTTACCCCCCATGATGTGCAATGGTCCTACGGGGAACCACCAACAGAATTAGTTTTAAAAAGGCTCATCCAGAAAGTGCGTATGGGAGCTGGCCAGTCCATGCTTCGTGCCTCCCTGGAGGTGCTTAGAGACAAAACACATAGAGGGTAGCAATGACTCAGTGGTAACATACTGTAGCCTCCCACTGGCAACCAGCACACACTTCAACCCAGTCCACAAAAACCCTGGATGACAACTCAGTTCCTTCTTTTAAGAAAATAAACAGTGGAAAAGAAATTATGTAATAATGAGGAGAAAACAAGGAGAATGATCTCCTTCGGGGCACTGTGTTAGTTTTATGGCACCTCTACTTGTTAAAGTTTGTGAAAAATAGAAATATTATGGTCTTTGTGCACATTAACATTAAGGAAAAAGAGCCCTAAGGTTAATGTGTAAGCTGTAGAGTTCCTAAATTCTCTTTTTCTCTATTTCTTTTTCTGCCTGCTTTAAATCTGCTGTTACTTTTCTACTGAGATAAAAACCACGGTTTGACCCAACCTCTTTGTTTTGTTTTTGAAAGCCAGCAAATTTGTATTAATATTTCATGGCTAGAGTTCTGAAGCAAAAGTTACAGAATCTTTGTGTGTGAGTGTGTGTATGTTTGTGTGTGTATATATTTAAAAGGCCTTTATGATAGATTTCTATTTTATGTTTAACTGGCAATTAAGCTGGTTTCGATTTCCCTCTAGCACACCAGACTTTTTCTCTTTACTTTGAGATGTAAATTTTTGTTATCACATTTTCACCTAAGGGTTATTTTCTTCAATATGAAAATTTGTGGCTATTTAGCTGACAATTACCTAGGGTAATAAAACAGGTTATCATTTTGAAAGTGTAAAAAAAAGGTCTTAGAACAGCCCAAGATGGCCGACTTTGATGATTGTGTGTCTGATGAGAAGGTAGGCATAGCTGCTAAATTCATCACTCATGCACCCCCAGAAGAATTTAGTGAAGTATTCAATGATATTCAGCTACTACTTAATAATGACAGTCTCCTCAGGGGAGGGGTAGCACATGCATTTGCCTAGTATAACATGGATCAATTCAAGCCTGTGAAGATAGAAGGATATGAAGATCAGGTCTTAATTACCGAGCACAGTAATCTGGGTAATAGCAGATTTTTAGATCAAGAAACAAAATTTCCTTTAAATTTGATCACTTATGGAAAGAGGCAGTGACCCCATCCAGAAGAATTAGATGGAGGTCTGAAATCTTGGAGAGAATCCTGTGACAGTGTTTTAAGAGCCTATGTGAAAGACCATTATTCCAACGGTTTCTGTATTGTCTATGCTAAAACTATTAATGGACAACAGACTATTACTGCACATATTGAAAGCCACTAGTTTCAGCCTAAAAACTTTCGGAATGGTCGTTGGAGATCAGAGTGGAAGTTCACCATCACACCACCTACAACCCAGGTGGTTGGAGTGCTTAAGATTCAGGTTCACTATTATGAAGTTGGCAGTGTTCAGTTGGTTAGTCATAAAGATGTACAGGATTCACTAACTGTTTCGAATGAAGCCCAAACTGCAAAGGAGTTTATTAAAATCATAGAGAATGCAGAAAATGAGTATCAGACAGCAATTGGTGAAAACTATCAAACAGTGTCAGATACCACGCTCAAGGCCTTGTGCTTGCAGCTTCCAGTTACCTGCACCAAAATTGACTAGAACAAGATAGTCAGCTACAAGATTGGCCAAGAAATGCAGAATGCTTAAAGGCTGAATGTAGGATTCTTCAGTATGTGGAAAGACAAAGATTCAATGTGTAGTCATATGATAAATAAGTGATTTATAAACAAGAGTGATATTTTGCTAGGGCTTTCAAAGTTAACTGGTTTTCTGGCCTCATGGAATACTGTTGCACCTATAGCACTGTCTTGATTCTTTTGTGTTCTCTGCCTTGTAGTTTTCTGTTATTGCTATATCTATGTGTAAACCTTTTTTTTATTGTAGTTAATTCTGCCACATTTAATGTTGGTGAGAGAGAAATCTATCCTAATGACATTTTACTGTTTAAAACAGTTTCCTAGCCATGAAGTCCTGTACTGATTTAGACAAGGTATTATGGTCATTACTTTCTACCCCTATCCTTCCAACCACTTCTGGTACTTCACTGGTTTTTACTGATCCATCAACACCTAAAGAGGCTATGCTACAATCTATAGCTAAATGGACACATTCATCCTTCTCCTTCTGACTGCTTTGATCATCATTTATTGCATCTTGTAACTGTAGTTTTCCAAAGTTTGGATTGGAACTTTTCAGGTCCTTTTTGGAGGGCAAAGGAAGTGTCAGCTTCTCTGCAGAACTTGTTTTTAAATCCAAACACTTGAACCACATTCCCTGTACATGAACATGTTTGCTTTTATCCCTTCTCACATTATCTCCTTCCCATCTTAGTACCATTGTAGTTATAGACGTCTGCATTTTTAGAAGCATTTTACCCATTTTTTTAAACATTCAGGAACTGCTGATATACTGTGGATATAGAGTATAAAACTTGAAAAATGCAGATGTTGAAGGAATACTAGGTATCTTGTGCTTTAATACTTTATGGCAGGATTGTACTATAAGCAAATGAATTAAACATCTATGTAAGTCATAAAAACTTAAAATGAACCAAAGTGAAAAGGATAACTTCTAGGCAGTGTCTTTCTGTTGTAACCTGTTATTTAAGGAAATACTAGTGTTTTCCTCTAAACAGGATGCAAAACTTATTTCAAATCACTCTTTCTCGGTTCTGCCTGCCAAGAAATCAAGTGTAACTGTGATAAAATAACCTTTCTCAGGTATATTGGCAGGTATGTGTGTAATCTCAGAATACACAGGTGACATAGATATGATATGACAACTGGTAATAGTGGATTCATTTACATTGTTTATACGTCTGCAACCAGGCCTTAAGGGAAGATCAGATTTTTAAAAAACCAAGTAGTGTCTTCCTACCTATCTCCAGATACATGTCAAAAATAAAAGGTGTTTGTGCTTACATTTTGTTTCTGCTCAGTAATATAGTCAAGCAAAAGTTTGTTTCCAAACAGTTTGTTACTCATTGAGCTGTGTGTGCATTTTTGTTTATTTCAAATGAAATGTATTTGTATTATTTGTCATTCACACTATCCATCCATACCACACTATCTTCTGTATCAGGTAGTCTAATAGAAATATACCTGTTTTGTTCTAAAAAAAAAAGTCTTATGAATCTATAAGATGTACTTCTATCACCATTCCTAATATGTCTATGTATCTATGAGCTGTGTACATAATGTTTCACTATTAAAAATATACAAAACTCTAATTAATTGGCTTAAGAAAAATAAAAGCACTTAAATCAAATACTTCATCAGAAAAAAAGACTAGTCAAATGCTTTTTCCCATTTATGTGAATTAAGTAAAATTTTTAATAAATAAGTTAGCTTTAAAATCATTGGTAAAGTAATATTAGAAATGTTTTAAGAATTTCCAGCATACATTTTTCTTTGAATTTATTGATCAAGCAATTTCACAGTTATCCCTGTCAAATACTATAAGATGTCAAAATTTGGCAGAAGGGTTACAAATCTATAAACCAAGCCCAGAGTAGAATAATCTTTGCTTCTGTAATTTTTGATACATAAGATGTTAATATTGGTTTAATAAAAATTGCTAAATCTTAAATTATTTAGTTAATCTTAAGGTTCTTACTTAGGTAAACACCTAAAATTCACAGGCTATAAAATAGTTGACAGGGAAATAACTGCAGCCACCCAACAGGTTCACCTTACCCACTACCCAGAGCTGATTTATTAAGACAGGGGAATTGCAACAAAGAAAGTATAATTCACATAGAGCCAGCTGTATGGAAGGCTGAAGTTTTGTTATTATTGAAATCAGTCTTCTTGAGAATTCAGAGATCAGAGTTTTAAGCATAATTTGGTGGTTAGTGAGCCAGTGAGTTGGGAGTTTTGATTGGCTGGGTTGAAGATGAAATCTTAGGGAGTAGAAGCTGTCCTCTTGGGCTGAGTTAGTTCCCAGGTGGGGGCCACAAGACTAGATGAGCCAGTGTATCAATCTGGGTGGTGCCAGCTGATCCAGAGAGTGCAGAGTCTACAAAATATCTGAAGTACTGATTTTAAATTTTACAATAGCAATGTTATCCCTAGTAGCAATTTGGGGAGATTTAGAATCTCACAGCCTCCAGTTGCATGAATCCTGAACCATAATTTCTAATCTTGTAGCTTTAGGCAGTTTAGTCTCAATTTGGGGAGATTTAGAATCTTGCAGCCTCCAGCTGCATGAATCATGAACCATAATTTCTAATCTTGTGGCTTTAGGCAGTTTAGTCTCCAGGTAGGACGGGGGTTTGTTTTGAGAAAGGACTGTTGTCATCCTTGTTTCAAAGGTAAACTATAAACTAGTTCCGATCAAAGTTAGTTCAGCCTCAGCTCAAGAATGAACAAGGATAGCTTGGAAGCTAGAAACGAGATGGAGTCAGTAGGTCAGATCTCTTTCACTGTCTCAGTTATAATTTTTCAGTGTGGTTTCATAACTCTAAATGATGATTATCATAGTTTTTATAAATAATCTAAGTAAACTATTAAAACAAAACAATTAGGTAAATTTAATGGGATAAATACTTCTGGATACACTTGTCATAATTTAGAATCTAAAGTTATATTAAATTAAATAATGGACATGTTATTAATTGGGTATTTTTCAATAACAATATTGTAGAAAAACATTATTTCTAAAAAATAAATGTGTCCTTTTTAAAAGACAAATAATTTGTGTCTAATTCAAAGTTTATTTAAAGGTTATGTATAAAACAACGTAAAAGGAACTAGGAAATAGGAGGGATTTAAAGAATGTTTTAGAAATAAAGAGGTATTTTTGGTAAGAAAGCTTAAACACCAATAATTTTATAAGGGAAAGAATCTTGTATGGTAAATTTGTCCTAGAATAAAATGACTGGTTTTTTAAAAAAGAAGGATGGTCAGGACAAACCAGAAAGTCCAATCATGTCATAAATGGTCTGTGTAAGTCGTAACAGGAGGATTTATATTTAAAAAAACTTTCATTGATCAAGTTGCATATAATTAAATGAAAATTATAATGGTTTTTCTAGAGATTAAATTTTGATTTTAAAAAAACCTTAAACACTGAAGAATTCATTCAAACTACAAAATATTATTGGGATATTGCTTTACTCTTAAAATACAAGACATTATACTACTTTTAATGGAAAATTCAACTTTTACTGTGTCTTGCTGTTTTTTAAGCTTTCTCTCACCTTTTGAAAGGACTATAATGAAATAATAACTCTATCTTTCAAGTCATTTTCAATTTGCATAAGTTTGTGTTTTTCCCCTTTTGGGTTCTAACTGCCATGGCCTAATGCTAAAAAAAAAAAAAAAAAAAAAAAAAAAAAGAAAAGAAATAAACATAAAAATAAAACTTATATCTTAAAAGGATTTTTTTTTCTAACATAATATTTCCCATATGGAACAGCAAAGTCTTTTCTTTTGCCTTGGGTAACTGGCCTGATAAGATACAGATCTTACGGTTTATCAAAATAATTCATATGTCATTATTACTAAGTTTGGTTTGCTTTAAAAAACTGAGAGTATAAACAAATTTAATTAAGATTACATCTGTGTAACTTTCTGCATGTATTTTTAAAGTCCTGGTGTCATTAAGTTACAGGGCTTTGACTTCTTAGTCTAAGAAGGACACCAAGTCCTGCTAAATCTTAACAGTGACAGCAGTCAGAGCCTCAAATTCAGATCTGATAGAAGACACTAATCAAAATAAATTGCATTCATGAGACACAGGGCCACAAAGTAAAGCTATTCCACTCTTCAAGGCCAAGGGACTATCATAGAAGAGGTGGGCACATGAGATTGTAAGAGCTGATTTTGAGAGAAAAAATAACTTCAGTTTCTCTATAAATTAAACATTGATGTCAAAGGCATACTGATGCAGTACCAGAATATGGACCCCTGTGTCATATTAACAAGATTTTGTTGAAGAATTAACCAACCCCTTAATAAAGGCTATAAAGACCATATCTTATGGCCCATATGATTCAAATTTTATAGATTGTTTATAAAATTTTGAAAAACAAATTTAATTGGCTTTATGCTGTTTTTATTATGGCTTATTGTTTGGAAAACCAAGTCTCTTCTCTCAAAGAATAAAGGTTTGTGCCTTTTTAAAAAAAAAATCTTTGAGTTATTACTTTGGTTAAATGATTGACTTATTTAACAATTACCTGTGATCCTATTTTGTAATATCAGGTATTTTAAACCTTTGATATTTGACAAACTTTTCAAGATAAAATTATAAATTTTGTTTTTTTCTGATCCAATTAATCCTTTAAGATATTAGGTTCCCTAAAGTTCAAAACTGACATATTTGACTTATTTGGTATAAAAATCATACAGGAAGCATTATCAAACATGAAATAATGTTTGACTTTCTTTGGGTTGTATTTGTACAAAATGTTATTAGTACATGGTCCAAAATTATGGAAAACTCTTATAATTCTGATATGACAGTGCACATTATAAGTAATAATTATAATTGTTATGTTAAAATATTTTGTGCCACAGAAGTAATAAACTTCCTTGTCAATTGTGTCTTTGACTGTGGCTGCTCCAAAACTTTTTGTCATCCGCAGATCACTGTCATCTTGTTTTGGTCTTATTTAGAAGGTAGTTTTATAATAAGTTATAAAACTCTAGAAGGTGTTCTTGAAGGCAGGGTTCTAATAACTTTTGAGATTGTGACATTGGAATAGAGGAACATCTTTCAGGACTCTCATGGAGAGCTGGAATGTTCATGAATATCAAGCAGGACAGGAGTTACCTTCATAGACTGAACTCACAGAAGACTGAAATAACCTTTTTTGACTTTTTTGCTTAAAACATTTGCTGTTCCTTTGTTTTGTTTATTTCAAGTCAAGAAAATGTTTCTTTTGAGCTATTTATAGCTTGTTGCAATTGAGTACAGTATACTACTATGAACAAAATTTGGAGCATATTTGTTTCTCTTTACCTGATTTCTTCAGAATTTGGAAAATATTTTTGAGTATTCTCAACTTATGGAAATGTAGATTTTTGCATAAGTGCAATAAGAATGTTTTCTTTAAACAATTTTTCCTTCTTTATTTTCCTTTTCTTCCCATTTTTCTCCTGATTTTTCCTAATTTGAAATTATTGAAAATTAATCTGTGCTTTTTTAAAGCCCTGCAAACCAAAGCTAGACAACTTAAACTTCACAAAAAAATAACAGCAACCTATTTACATACATAAGCCACTTTCTTCCCTGCCTACTGATGTATGAACTTTATAGTAAGAGGGCCTATATTAATTTTCCAAGATTGTTCTTTTGTTGTCATTTTTCTCCCTTCCTTTCCCTATTTTCCCATTGTAGGACATGAGACTTCACAACCTGCTAAAAATGAGCTTTCCTGATAATGTGGGACCTATCCATTTAGGAATAAACCATCTTAGCCATGAGGGAGCAGCAAAACCTGAGACCAGAGACTCATTTTCTTCCAAAAGATTGTGTTAGTCCATTTTCACACTGCTATAAAGATAGTACCCGAGACTGGGTAATTTATAAACAAAAGAGCTTTAATTGACTCAGTTCCTTATTGCTGAGGAGGCCTCAGGAATCTTTCAATCATGGTGCAAAGCAAAGGGGGAAGCAATCACCTTCTTCACAAGATGGTGAGAGAGAGCAGGGAAATTGCTACTTATAAAACCATCAGATCTTGTGAGAACTCACTGACTATCACGAGAACAGCATGGGAGAAACCACCCTCATGATCCAATCACCTCCCACCAGGCCCTCCCTCAACATGTGGGGATTACAATTTGAGATGAGATTTGGGTGGGGACAGAGAGCTAAAGCATATCAAACTCTCTGACAGATTTTACAAAGAAAAGAGGACAGACGTAAAGGGTAAATAAATTTTAGGACCCCCAAATCACTAAACTAAAGGGAAAAGTCAATCTGGGAACTGCTTAGGGCATTCCTGAATCTCACTCTATTCAAAGTCATCCCTCTGCTCACCGAAACAAATGTATATCTGACTGCCTCCTTTGGAAAGGCTGACTGAGTTGTCCCAGCTTTGCTTTGAGTTGTCCCGTCTTTCTGGATTGAACCAAAGTTTATCTTATATAGATTGATTGAAGGCTCTTGTCTCCCTAAAATGTATAAAATCAAGCTGTTCCCTGACTGCCTTGGGTACATGTTATCAGGACCTCCTGAGGCTGTGTCGCAGGTGCATGTCCTTAATGTTGGCAAAATAAACTTTCTAAATTGACTGAAAACTGTTTCAAAACTTGGCGGTTCACACTTTGAACAGGATGAACTGCTTCAATAGAATGTTTCACATGTTTTTTAGGTCTGACAAGTTTAGGATTGAGAGTGTGACAGTCATCACCATGAAGCTATGTTTCTCTAAATCTACCTCTATGTGCTTTTTAAAAACTTCAGCCTTCCTCAAACTTCTCCCAAAGAGTTCTGACAGTTCCCTAGAGGAGTTTCACGGATGCTAAGTCAAATAGTCCTCTTGGCAACTATATAGCATCTGATTTTCTTCTCTCCAGCATTGCTCTGATGTTTCAATCACTCTTGTTGCTATTTTTCAAATGTGGAACCTATTTTACTGATGCCAATTCCCACTAAAGTTATAAATGCTACTGTGATAGCATTATGTCAGTAGTATCAGTGTTACGGGCATTATAGCCAAAATACTTCCAGAACCCTATTTCTTTCCACTGTTCTTGCATTCTTTTTGTCCAGTGAGACCCTCATGGGATATTAAGCTGCTATAACAAGAGCCATATTAGGGAATCCATTGATATGTGAACGCAAGCCTGGTGAGAATTTCAGCAAGCACATTTCTTAACTTAAATTGCTGTCTTTATCCTATATATAATATGATGGACACTAATTGTAATGTCAGCATAGATTATTCCAGTTCCCATATATTACATTGCTTCTAAAGATGGTCACAGTAATTCTTCCCATCTCATATGGCTTTTTGCAATTTTATTTTGCCAGTCCTCCCATGAGGAGGTAGAGTCCATTTCTCCTCTCCTCGAATCTTAGCTATCCCATGACGTTTTTAGATCAATATTATGTGGCAGAAATGATACATTGTGACTTCAAGACCTAAGCCCTAAGATATCTGGCACCTTCCATTTGGAAGCCAGTTGCCAAGTAGAGAAGCTTGAGCTAATCTACAAAATGGTAAGAGGTCATATGAAGACAGAAGGGTTTCCAGGAAGAACTAAAGTAACCCACCTACCTGACAGCCAGCTCCAAGGTTGTAGACATGTGAGACTATCTTGGGTACTCCAGCCCTCAGTCAAATTTCCTGTCCCTAAGCTGATACCATGTGATATCAGGAGATCGTCATCCCTGCTGAGCCCTGCTCCAATTTTTGATTCAAATAATTGTGAGCAATAAGACTGTTGTCATTTTAAGCTACCAAGTTTAGGTATAAATGGTGGGTAAATGAAACATCCCCTTTTCCTGGAAACAACCCTCAATAGGCAAAGAATAGTTCCCACTGGCCATGTGTATGTAAAATTGTCTTGACCTTTCTTTATAGTACATTGATCCCAGGGTAGAACCTTGACTCACAGTAAAACAATCAGACTATCCTCCTCAAGAAATCCATAAAATGAAGAGACATGGAGACAGGGAATACTTAGAGTCTTGTAACATTAATAGATCCCTTTTAAATAAACTTCTATTGCTTGTTTCTAAAAAACAATGCTGGTTCTCACTCTTCCCAAGCCCTAGTTGTTTAACAATTTCCTCAATTCTGTAAGGTAGATTATTTTTTTCCAATAAATTATCATGTCTTTTTTTAAAAAAATTAAGCCAATAAAGTATAGGCAAAATTTACACATGGCAATTCAAATGTACCAAAATATATCATTTTATTGTTTCTTAATTTTACCTTGATTTTGCTCTGAAATTCCATTTTATCTAAAAGAGCAAGATAAAAATACTTCAGCTAAATTCTATTGATTCCAATAAGTTCACAACTCATTTATTTTACAGCAAAACAAGTCTTTGGGGGCTTCTAACTCCTCCAACTTCCCCTTTCCTTCATATTAGTTCTCCTTGGGTGGTATCTATATACATAGGGATGTATATGTTATATTTTGGCAGCAGGAAAAGGGCCTTTTGTCTGAGTTTGTTCTTCAGGTTTTTGACTACCTCCATTGTGTAACCCATACTTTTGTCCATTGGTTTCATTTCTGGCACCAGAAGAACATTATAATTTTAATGGGTAGATATCTTCTTTATATAATATATTTCTCCTCTCCTACTCTGTGATATGCAGAAAAAGTTATGCAACCTGAGTCAGCCAAACATAGCTTCTAATATATAAAAGCCAAGCTGTGGAAGAAATAAAATTTATTTTATTTCTTCAAGAAATCCTGGCTCCAAAAAAAAGTACTTATGTTTAATATTTCTTACTAAGGAGAAAAAAGAAAACTTTTTTTTTCAGCCAAGATGGCTGACTAAATGCAGCCAGGAAGAACATCTGTCAGCAAGAGACTGGGATGTCAGGAAGACTGGCTTACTCTTAGGAGATCTTCAGAGGGAAGGCATTGAGAGCGGATGGAGGGAAGATCCCGATGCTAGGCTGAAACGGGAGGAAACTGGGAACCCTGCATGTAGCTACCAAGCCCTGAGACTCATTCCTGGTCCCCAGCAATGCCTGGGGAATGGATGAGTTAAATAGGTGAAGAGTGGCCCACTCTTACCACAGATCTGTGGAAGCCTGGCAGCAGGAGACTCCAGGAGCCCCACAGACACTTGAGCCAACTGAGAGCGCTGCTTAGAGAGGTGGTAAGGAGCAGACTCCAGCCTGGTAAGAGCCTAGAGAGTTTTATGTGGGAATTTCTGCAGTGGAGCATGGCCAAGGATGCCCATCCCATAAGACTGGCCATGCTTTTCTAGGAGACTTTAGTCTTGGAAGGACTGTCAGACCCGGACAGAGTAGCGTGGTCTTGCCTGTGAGACATGGCCTGTCAAATCTGAGTGCTCTGCTCTCTGCTAGCTTCTCTCAGGACCTCTCAGCCTGGCTGCACCTGCTTGCACAAAGCCTCAGTTGCCCCACCAGAGTACTTCCCAGAGACCCTCATCATAGCTCTTTCACGAGAAGACTGCACCTGACTGTCAGAGAGTTCCAGTAGAGCAGGCCCCACTGAAGTGCACCAGTCCACCCGCACCCTCTCTGCACCGCATTCTCCCTCACACTGCTTTGCCAGCACAGATGCACTCATGGCCACCCCTCTACCACTTTGCCAGCACATGTACATGAGTTCACCCCGCTGCCCCCTGCCTATGTGCTGTACTGCCATTGCCAGTGACAATGTGAACACAAATGTCAGTGGCCCCAACCCCCTGCACTGCCACCACTGCCAGTGTGAATGTATGCATGGATGCCAACAGCTCCATGCCCACCAGCACTCTGGTCCCCATAGGATGTTGCCAGCACTAGTGCAAGCATGTGCAGAAACACAGCAGCCCTACTTCCACTAGTACACTGATTCCAGTCAACATGTATACACCCTGCTGTGCTGCCACAGCTGCTGACACTCACAAGTGAGCACGGATCTCCCTGCCACAGCCCTAACAAAGCACTTTGGCCGGCAACACTCATCAGAGTATTGTTGTCAGTGGACTAAGAACACTTGGAACCCTCCAGTGCAACAGGTTTCTAACCTCAAGAAGCCAGAAAACAAAGCCAAGGGCCTGGTACCAGCCCCCAACAGTTAGTGCACATAGCCCAGGAGTGCTGAGTCGAGCCTTGGCCCCCTGAAATCTTCCAGAAATGAAGCCAGTTGACAGAATCAACCGTATACCACAATCAAACCTCCAAAGGCATCAAAGATAGTAAAAGAAAAAAAGGATAGCAGCTTCAAACATTGAAGAAACGTCAGCCTACACAGATGAGAAAGAGCTAGCACAAGAACTCCGGCAACTCAAAAATCTGTAGTTTCTACTCATGTCCAAATGATCACACTAGTTCCCTACCTGTGTTTATTAGCCAGACTGAACTGGCTGAAACGACAGAAGTAGAATTCAGAATATAGATAGAAATGAAGATGATTGAGAATCAAGAGAAAGAAGAAAACCAATTCAAGGAATCTGAGGAATGCAATAAAATGATAGAGGAGATGAAAGACAAAATGACCATTTTAAGAAAGAAACAAACTTTACTGACTGAGCTAAAAAGCTCACTTCAAGTATTTTCCAGTGCAATCTCAAGTATTAACAGTAGAATCAACAAAGCTGAGGAAAGAATCTGAGTTCAAAGATCAGTTATCCAGAATAACTCAGTCAGACAAAAATAAAGAAAAAATAATAAAGAGGAGTGAACAAAGCCTCCTAGAAATATGGGATTATGTAGAGACCAAATCTACGACTCATTGTCATCCCTGAAAGAGAAGGAGAGAATGCAAACAACTTGGAAAATATATTTGAGGATATTGTTGATGAAAATTTTCCCAACCTTGCTAGAGAGGCCAACATTCAAATTCAGAAAATGCAGAGAACACCTGTGTAATATACAAGGCAACCATCCCAGGACACTTAGTCTTCAGATTATCCAAAGTTGAGCTGAAAGAAAAATGTTAAAGGCAGTTAGAGAAAAGGGGAAGATAATATACAAACAGAACCCCATCAGGCTAGCAGTGGACCTTTCTGCAGAAACCCTACAAGCTAGAAGAGACTGTGGAGATATATTCAGCATTTTTAAAGAAAAGAAATTCCAACCAAGAATTTCGTATCCAGCCAATGTAAGCTTCATAAGTAAAGAAGAAATAATATTCTTTACAGAGAAGAAAATGTAATTAATTACCACCAGACATGTGTTACAAGAGATCTGGAAAAGAGTGCTAAATATGAAAAGGAAAGACCATTACCAGCTACTACAAAAACACATATAAGTACACAGGCCGCTGACACTATAAAGCAACCACACAAGTAATCCAGTATAAGTAAGAGCTAACATCACAACGTCAGGATCAAATACACACTTATAAATATTACCCTTGAATGCATATTGGCTAAATGCCTTATTTGAAAGGCACAGAGTGGCAAGCTGAATAAAGAAGCAAGACCCAATGTCATGCTATCTTCAAGGGACCCATTTCACATCAATGATACCAATAGGTTCTAAACAATGGGATGGAGAAAAATCTGCCAAGCAAATTGAAATCAGAGAAAAGTAGGGCTTGCAATCCTAATTTCAGACAAAACAAACTTTAAGCCAACACATATAAAGAAAAGACAAAGAAGGGCACTAAAAATGATGAAGGGTTCAATTGGAAAGAAGACCTACGTACACTAAATATATATGCACCCAACAGAGGAGCACTCAGATTCATAAAGCAAGTTCTTAGCAATCTATAAAGATACTTAGATAACTGTGCAATAATAAAGGGAGACCTCAACACCCCACTGATAGTGTTGGACAGGTCATTGAAGAAGAAAACTAACAAAGATATTTGGGACCTTAACATGACACTTGACTAAGCCTAACAGACATATACAGAACTCTACATCAGAAAACAACAGAATATACATTCTTCTCATCTGCACAAGACATATACTCTAAAATCAGCCTCACAATTGGCCCACAAGCAATCCACGGCAAATTTAAAAAATTAAAGTCATAACAACCATACTCTCATGCCACAGCACAATAAAATTAGAAATCAGTATGAAGAAAATCACTGAAAATCATACAATATCATGAAAATTAAAGAATCTGCTCCTGAATGACTTTTGTGTAAACAATGAAATTAAGGCAGAAAGAAAAAAATTACTTGAAACTAATGAGAACCAAGATATTGCATACTAGAATCTCTGGGACACAGCTAAAGCATTGTTAAGAGAGAAATTTATAGCACTAAACACCCATATCCAAAAGTTATAAATGTCTCAAATTAATAACCTAATATCACACCTAGATGAAGCAGAGGAACAAGAAAAAACTAGCCCTAAAGCTAGCAGAAAACAGTAAGTAACCAAAAACAGAGTTGGACTGAAAGACATTGAGAGGCAAAAGAAAAATCATACAAAAAATCAACAAACCTAGTGGTTGGGTTGTGAAAGAATAAACATGATTGATAGAACACTAGGTAGAATAATAAAAAAAAAAATCTAAATAAACACAAAAGGGACATTACAACTGACCCTACAGAGACACAGAAAACCCTCAGAGACTACTATGAATACCTCTACGCACACATACTAGACAACCTAGAAGAAATGCATGAATTTCTGAAAATATACAACCCCCAAAATTGAACCAGATAGAAGTAGAATCCCTGAACAGACAAATAATGAGTTCTGAAATTGAATTAGTAATAAAAAGCCTACCAACCAGAAAAAGTCCAGGGCCAGACAGATTCACAGCAAACTTTTACCATATTTATAAAACAGGGCTGGCATAATTTCTCCTGAAACTATTCCAAAAAATTAAGGAGAGACTCCTCCCTAACTCGTTCTATGAGGCAAGCATCATCCTGATACCAAAACCTGGCAGAGACACAACAGCAACAAAAACAAACAAACAAAAAAAACACTTTAGCCCAATATCTTTGATAAACATACATGCAAATATCCTCAACAAAATACTAGAAAGTCCAATTTGCCAGCACATCAAAAATATAACCCACCATGATCAAGTTGGCTAAATCCCTAGGATACAAGGGTGATTCAACATATGCAAATCAATAAGTGAGATTCATCACATAAATAGACCTAAAAAGAAAACCATATGATTATCTCAATAATCACAGAAAGGCTTTTGATAAAATTCAACATCCCTTCATGTTAAAAAACCTCAACAAACTAAGCATTGAAGGAACATACATGAAAATAATAAGAGCCATCTATGACAAACGCACCACCAGCATCATACTGAATGGGCAAAAGCTAAAAGCATTTCCCTTAAGAAACTGAGCAAGATCAGGATACCTACTCTCACTAGTTCTGTTCAACATAGTATTGGAAGTCCTAGCCAGAGCCAACAAGCAAGACAAAGAAATAAAAGGCGTCCAAATAGAAAACTAGGAAGTCAAACTATCTCTGCTTCCAGACAATATACTGTTATATGTAAAAAACCTCATAATCTCTGCCCGAAACCTCTTAGATCTGAAAAAACAACTTCAGCAATGTTTCTGGACACAAAACCAATGTACAAAATCAATAGCATTTCTATACACCAACAACGTCCAAGCTAGTAGCCAAATTAAGAATGTAGTCTCATTCAAAATAATCACAAAAAATGAAAATACCTAGGGATACAGTTAATCAGGGAGGTGAAAGATCTCTACCAGAATGATAAGACACTGCTCAAAAAAGTCAGAGGTGATTCAAACAAATGGAAAAACATTTTGTGCTCATGGATAGGAAGAATCAATGTTCTTAAGATGGCCACACTTCCCAAAACAATCTACAGATTCAATGATATTCCTATCAATCTGCCAATGGCATTCTTCAGAGAATTAGAAAAAAATAATTTTTAAATTCATATGTAACCAAACATGAGCCCAAATAGCCAAGACAATTCTAAGGAAAAGGAACAAATCTGGAGGCATCACGTTACTCAACTTCAAACTACACTACCAGGCTACCATAACCAAAACAGCATGGTATTAGTACAAAAACAGGCACATAGACCAATGGAATAGAATAGGGAGCCCCAAAATCGTGCTGCACATCTACAACCAACTGATCTTTTATAAACTTGACAAAAACAAGCAATGATGAAAGCAATAAATGGTGCTGGGATAGTCAGCAAGCCATATTCAGAGGACTGAAACTGGATCCCTCCATTACACCATATACAAAAATCAGCTCAAGACGGATTAAAGGCTTAAATGTAAAACATAAAACTGTAGAAACCCTGAAAGAAAACCTAGAAAATATCATTCCAGACATACAACCTGGCAAATATTTCATGACAAAAATGCCAAAAGCAATTGCAAAAAATAATAATAATAATAATAAATGGGACCTAATTAAATTAAGAGATTCTGCACAGCAAAGGAAACTACCAACAGAGTAAACAGACAACATATGAAATAGGAGAGAATATTTGCAAACTATGGCTCTGACAGTGTGATATCCAGAAACTATAAGAAGCTGGAACAAATTAACAAGCAAAAACAAATGACCCCATTACAAAATGAGCAAAGTACATTAGCAGGGACTTTTCAAAAGAAGACAAACACACAGCCAACAAGAATATGAAAAATAGAAAAACAGAATAAAAATCATTCAATCATAAAGACACATGCATGCATATGTTCATTGCAGCACTTTTCACAATAGCAAAGACATGGAATCAACTCAAATGCCCAGCAATGATAGACTGGATAAAGAAAATGTGATACTATAGAATACTATGTAGCCAAAAACAGAAATGAGATCATATATTTTGCAGAAAAATTAATGGTGCTGGAGGCCATTATCCTAAGTGAACTAATGCAGAAACGAAAAACGAAATACTGCAGGTTCTCACTTATATGTGGGAGCTAAACCTTGAGTATACACGGACACAAACAAGGGAACAACAGACACTGGGGCTTACTTGAGTGTGGAAGGTTGAAGGAGGGTGAGGATTAAAAAACTCTGTGTATTAATTGAGTGATGAAATAATGGGGACCATTCAATTTACCTATATAACATACCTGCATGTGTACTTTGAACATAAAATAAAAGTTAAAAAATAAAAAAAAATCTAAAAATGAAAATCTGTAAACAACATTTATGCACACTCATAAACCTCAAAACAGAAACAAAGACAAAAAACCAACCCTCTATTCTGAGACACCAAGGCAAATAAATGAACTAATAAATACACTCCTTTGTGTTCAAATATATTTTGTTATTGGTTCATTGGCTGTAGGTACCACAGGACAACTAGCAATTAGGCATTAGCAAAAATAAAAATGCTTTCATTAAATATCTCAACCATATTATTCTTATATTAACTAGATTACATTTCTGTTGTTTGCTATTCAAAAGTCCTTACCTATTTTTGACATCGTAAACTAGTAAAAATATATGTGCCTTACTATAAATACAGCATTTCTATTCAATGAAAGAGCAAGGCACCATTGACCTCACAAAATTCAAAATTTGCATTTAAACCTAGACTGGTTTAGACATGAAGCAAAACGAGTCTTTAGCAAAACCAGGCTCTCAGGGTGAGAACAGAATTTTTCATTTCAAGGTGGACTTGAGGAAGAGAGATTCTGATTTAGACAGTCTAACTAATTAGATATTACAGGAACAGCATGTGAAGAAGCCCTATAATTTTAATTCTTAATTCAAAAGAGACTGACAACAATATATGTAACCAAAAGTTTGAGACAAAAAAGGAATAATTCAGTCAGATAACCTGGTACCAGTCAGAAATGTTATCGTCAACATTTCTGTTTACTATATATATCCAGATCCTGACTAATGGACTAAGCCTAACAGGACAAGATCTGTGGAAAATGTAAAGGAGATACAGGAGTCAGTCCTAAAACAGAAAACTAACACATTAGAAAGGGCTACTGATCAATTAAAACTAAGGTGAGATCACCGCTATTAAAAATCTGACCAATATCTTGGGATGGGAAGGAGAATGATAAACAATAAAAAATACTCCACCTTGGAAATAAGTGAAAGCCTTGAGTTCACCTCTAGCATGTTCAATATCTAGTAAGGGAAGCAGTAGATAAAATGTGGAAGATACAGAGTAGAGAAGAAATATGATCATAACTCTGGTTTAAGAATGCTCATCTGGCATGTACTACAATAATTAATATAGGTTGAAGAGAATGGAGGTTTGGAGACCAGATTAAAGATCTTTATTCTAATAATTTCAGAACAGTTAATTCATAAAATATTGTTACATTTGTATTTATGCCTTTATTAAAATACTTTTATCAAGCCATGTTTGAAGGATAATTGTATGTATTCATTAACTAAGAATACCAAATTATTATATACAGTCACGTGCCATTTAATGATGTATTGGTCAATGATGAAATGCATATACGACAGTGGTCCTGTAAGATTATAATGGAGCTGAAAAATTCCTATGGCCTAGTGACCTTATAGCTGTCATAACATCATAGTAAAATGCGTTACTCAAGATTTGTGGTGATGCTGGTTTAAACAAGCCTACTGTGCTGCCAGTCATATACAAGTATACCACATACAATTACATAGAGGACATAATACTTGATAATGATAATAAATGGCTATATTACTAGTTTATGTATTTACTCTATTTTTAATTGTTATTTTAGAGTGTTCTATTACACTTATAAAGAAGTGTTAACTGCAGAACAGCTTCAGACAGGTCCTTTAAGAGGTATTATAGAAGAAAGCATTGTTATCATAGGCGATGACAGCTCCATATGTGGAATTGTCCCTGAAGACCATCCGGTGGGACAAAGTGTGGCAGTGGAAGACAGCGATATTGATAATCCTGACCCTGTTTAGGCCTGGAACATGTTTGCATTTGTGTCTTTTTTTAACAAGGAAGTTTAAACAGCAATAAAAAAAAATTAAAATGGCAAAAAGCTTCGAGAATAAGGATAAAAATAAAATATTTTTACAGCTATGTCATGTGTTTGTGTTTTAATCTAAGTGTTATTTAAAAAGAGTCAAAAAGTTAAAAACATTAAAAAGTTTACGAAGTAAAAAAGTTACAGTAAGCTAAGGTTAATTTATTAATAAAGACAAATATTTTTAAATAAATGAAATGTAGCCTAAGCATGCAGTTTTTATAAAGTCTACAGTTGTTTATATCAATATCCTAGGCCTTCACATTCACTCACCACTTACTCACTGACTCATCCACAGCAACTTCCAGTCCTCCAAGCTCCATCCATAAGTGCGCTATACAGCTGTACCACTTTTTATCTTTCATACTGTATTTTTACTGAATCTTTTCTGTGTTTAGATATGTTTAGATACACAAATACTTGCCATTATGTTACAATTGCCTGCAGTAATCAGTACAGTAATACACAATACAGGTTGTAGCCTTGGAACTATAGGTTATATGACATAATCTAGGTGTGCAGTATACTATTCTACTTAGGTTTGCTAAGTACACTCTACGATGTTCTCACAGCAACGAAATTGACTAATTACATATGTCTCAGGATGTATTCCTATCTTGAAGTGGTTTATAGCTGTAGTTTCCTAATATATCCATGTTTTTTGGATGAAATGCATGACACCAAGGTGGTGTAATGTTCATTTGCGTTCATTTTTTGTTCTAGTTATTGACACAGATTTCTGGCCATATTTGTCATTATTATAGTCATGGAGAAATTGTTAACTGAGGTCACCATTTCTGGATTAACCATAGCAAACTTTTATTGGTTTGCTAGGTCAGCTGTAATCAAGTAGTAGAGACTGGGTTGCTTAAACAACAGAAATTTATTTTCTCACAATTCTGGATCCTATAAGTCCAAGATCAAGGTGTCGGTAGGATTGGTGCCTTCTCAGAGCTGTGAAAGAAGGATCAGATCCAGGCATTTCTTCTTGACTTGTAGATGGTCTCGTGCCTGTGTCTTCATTTTTTTTCCCCTCTGTGTGTGCCTATGTTCAAATTTCCTCTTCTTGTAAGAAAGAACCCAGTCTTATTTGATTAGGACTCAACATAATAATCTCATTTTAACTTAATTGCCTCTTTAAAGAATCCGTCTCCAATTACAGTCAAATTCTGAGGTACTGGAGATGGTTTCTCATATGTTTCTAATGACCTATTTTAGATCTTTCTGAGATTTAGTGGTGTAATATTATGATCATTTTAATCCTCATGCATATTGTAATATCATGCTATACATGAATACAAGTGAACATGGCAATATTGCCTGGTTATTTTCGAGCCTATAAGGAAATTAGTGTGTCTTAATTCCAAGATACTTTTTTTCTAATTATTTTACATTCATTTAATTTAAACCTCTCTTTAAATAGCCACTTAACTGGTCTTCTCATCTCTAGTCTCTTCTTCTTTAATACGTCTCTACACTGCCAACAAAGGAAATGCCAACTCATTACTCTCCTCAAAAAAACCTTTCAATTATTCCTTATTGTATGCAAAATAAAATCCAAAATTCTCCACTCAACTCAGTATCTGGAAACAGCTTATCTATCTAGCCATATTTTCCTAGTACATGCTGATACTTCAACCGTGCTATAACATACATGCTCTCTGTTTTCTGCATCTATGCTTTTAATTATGTTGAACTCTTTTTCTTCTTTCCAAATTCCATATGTTGAGGTTTTATGTACACCTTAAAGACCTATTCAAGTGTAATATCCTCTGTGAAGCCTTTCTTCATTCCTGTCTACATTTCTCTCCATGTTCACCTGTTACACTTTACTTGAACTACATTATAATCTTTATGATACTCTGCCTTGTATTAGTTGCTTAGTACTTACGTGCCTCTTCCATTTATTTGGAAGTCCCATGAATGAGAGGCAGGCAAAGCCTGTATCTTATTCAACTTTAACTCTATCAGAGAAACTTGTACCTAATAGTTATTTGATTAATTGAATTGAATTTAAGAATATGAAATGAAAAATGACAGATGACTAAATTAAAGTCAATTATATCAATATGTGAGAACTTCAGATTGGCTGGGTTTGATGATGAATGTCATATTGAGTTAGCTTTAGAATTTTTGTAAATAGTGTCATATTTTCTCTTTTTTATGTAAACTAGGAACCCAAAATAATTATTCTTATTTCTCAGTACAGCTATCCAAATTCATTCTCAAGTATAAAAACTGAATTTCTAATAGAAGTTTCATTGTCGGGAAGTAATTGTGGCTACAGAATCTAGGTAAGTCAAAAAGAATGGCACTTTGGTAAATATGGGCCCCAAAGGCCTATCGGAGCAATTAGTATCTATATTAACATTAGCCCTAGCAGAAAGAGTTTTAAAATTATATCTTAACTGTTTTAATGAGTCTGTATTATAGAAACCCTGACGTATTTTATATCTCACATGGAAGAGTATAATTAGGCACGAACTGATGCGTCTGTGCCTGTTGTGAAACTAGAATTTATAACAGATGATTCCAAACCTGTCTTCTGGCTGATATTATGACTCAGAAACATTTGCAAGTGCTGTAACTAATATTTTAATATAAGTGGTAACCAATCTGCACACCGTTTCCCTTTTCCTGATATACAAACAATTATGAGAGAATCCAGGTGCAATTCTTTTACAGCTCTTATAAAACACTATTGAGCAGCTAATGACCTTGACAAAATTATCTTCATTAGAGTCTTGAAGGCTAATCCACTCTGTCTTGGTGAGGGTATTCTGTAGTAAAATGAGTTTTTGGTAATCTGCACCCTGAAAATGCTTTGTTTTTTTGTGTATGTGTATATTGCCCCTTAAATGCTTAAATGTTTTATCTTCCAAATCTTCAATTTCCCTGTGGTTCAGTAATTTAATTGATACAGTGTATTATTTATAATCTTTGTATAATATTTTCTTTCAATTTATCTTGGAGAATTAGAAATATTATTAAAATACACAATTATGAATTTTTTTCTGAAAACTCTTGTTATTAAAGTAGAAATAATAACACAAAGTAAGTTCTTTAATATAAAACTATCTATCTATCCTAGCCAAACATTCTTCCTTACCTTCTCAATGGCCTAATTTGAAAATAAATTGAAAAACTGGTGTGCAACAACAACAATAAAACACAATTTCCTACAAGCCAGATATACTTAATGAATGGAAGCCACTAGAATGCCTACCAAAAATGTCCACATGCAGCTTTGGATAACTGGGAGACTATGAGAATGTATAAATTCATTATCCTTTGAAAATATTTTCTTTAGGGATTTATAGTCATTAATGTCACCTTCTCTTTTATTGTAATAATGTCCAGAGGCACAGTACTGCATATTTTATTACTTACTATTACATAGGCTGGTTATTTGAAGAGTGTCTCATGATGAAAGCAAAGCAGGGCTTTGGGTCTTGTAGCTAAGAATGCTCCAAAGAGAGCAGTATGACTGACTCCTACATCGTATTGGCTCTTCCAACCTAGCATAGCACCTTTCAGAAAACGCACATGGGTAAATGGGATCTCAGGTGCCTAAATAGTTCCAGCTTTAGAGCTCTTTACCTTACGCCTTACTACCTTGGTGACTGACCTTCCTAGCCTATCTTATAATTTTGCTTTCATGTTCAAATCATTTTATGACCTTGACTTTCTTCCTGTTTCTCTTTTATATCTTGCCTCTTCACGTTTCATATTTCTTAAAAATTCTATAAGCATCATACCTTACTATTGAACATGATTCCTAAGAAAGCTTGTCCCAGAAGGCCATAAATTTTCAGAGAGCACTATCTAGAGAATTCAGTCATGCATTTGTTGCTGTTAAAATATTCAAGCTGCTTATTTTATAAGAATAATACAGTGCTACCTTTAGGATTACTCAACAAGGCAGGTTTATTCTCATCAAATAGTACTCTTAAAGTGACCTTCTTCAGTGATCATGTTGCTCAAATACAGTCAATTTACAGATCAAAAATTGAGCATCTAAAAGGAAAACAAAACAAAACAGAACAAAAGCCAACTACATAGCTAGAATTAGAGATGGAGCTAAACACAAAAGCTCTTGAGCCTAAATCTAGTACTCATCGTAGTGTGCTGTGCTCTAGTCCTTATTCTGCATCAATCACAAAGCTTCCACTCAATTCTAGTAGGTCTTTTGTCCACATAGCAAACTATTTCCCTTCTAGTTCTGTTGCAAATAGATATAGAACATACAAATGCAAAGAACATTTTAAGCTGATTCATCTGAAAGGTTTCTAAATTTGCCCTCACAATTTAAAGAGCCATGATTTTAGTCAGACAACAGCAGAGAACATTTCCAGTCACATGATGATAATACACATATTGTTGTTGTTGATAAAAATTACATGATAAAACTAGGAATGTTATTTAGGAAAAACGCTTCAATATTCTGAACCTCACTTTTCTTACGTATAAAATGGTGATATTAAAATTAATAAGAATAGCTAATAGTTTCATCAAACACAGACAAACACTACTATCCCAGTGTGGACTCTCTTTGTGCATGAAATTTTATTTATTTATTTTTATTTTTATTTATTTATTTTTTAAGATGGAGTCTCACTCTGTCCCCCAGGCTGGAGTGCAATGGTGTGATATCGGCTCACCACAACCTCCGCCTCCCAAGTTCAAGCGATTCTCCTGCCTCAGCCTCCCAAGTAGCTAGGATTACAGGTGCCTGCCACCAAGCCCGGCTAATTTTTGTATTTTCCGTGGAGACAAGGTTTCACCATGTTGGTCAGGCTGGTCTCGAACTCCTGACCTCAGGTGATCCACCTGCCTCAACCTCCCAAAGTGCTGGGATTCCAGGCATGAGCCACGACACCCAGCAGGAATTTTACATTTAAGCTACCTCTTGATTATAAATATAAATAGCACGGAGATGTATAAATAAATTGGAAGTAGTCTTAGAATTTATTCTTATCCTAATAAAATATATTTTCATTCTTCTTTTTATGGTCTTGCAATAAGGCATTAGGGTTGCATTAATAATTTTTTAAAACTCTTCTTTACCCATTAGTTCCTACCTTCAATATCACAAAAGTTTTGACAAATCAGATTTAAAGTTATTGAGTTTTTACTATATCACCTCAAATAATAGTAATATCTGCAGGTAGGATAGGTCATACATGAGACAAAAGTGTTAAATACAACACATAATAATCCTGCAATGGTAGGGATTTGATGCCTTCAATAACCATTTGGAGTTAGTGCTCAGACATTCCAGGTACTGGATTCTTGATAATGTTTGGACTTCTTTGGGCCAAAATTCTTCAAAAGGGACACAAACCAACTGAACTAAGTGAAGTTGCAATTTACACAAATTATAAGAGCTACTTTCAAGTTATATGCAAATGTGTGTGTATGTTTGTGAAGAACATGTATTGAAGGGTGCTGGAAAGAAAAAGGGAATCTTCTTTTCCTTCCCTGTCTAATTATCGTGTCTCCTTGAATCTCTGTAGAATATTAAAAAGCACTGCCTAACTTTGCTGAATTTTGTGTTGTCCCACATGAAATTATCTTTCTCTAAAGTTCCACTTCTATTCTTCTGTTGATACTTATCTCTTTAAACTTGTCTCCCTCCCTGAATTTTCAGAAAACACCATCTCCCTAAAATGTCACCTGTTATCAAGTACCAGGCTTTCTCTATTTTCTAGCAATTTTCAGATCTCCAGTCATTCACTGAGTTAGACAGTGTTACTTCACCTCTTACATTTTCTCCTGGTCAACAGAAGACAGCCTATTGTTGAAGTTCAAGAGGTAGCTTAAATACAAAACTCCCTGCACAAAACACTGGACTTAGGACCTACTAACTTGGGACGAGGTTGGGTTTTGGAGCGGGGGTGATATCGAGAGGTTCCAATTGCAGTCAGAAACTGATCCACTTATTGTGGGACCTGAAACTTCCACAAAATGAAGGACTTATAAAAATTGAGCTCAAAATTATAAATACCAAATTAGGTACAAAAATGAATACATTTTCAGCAAGAAAAAATGAAAATAAAAATTTAAAGCTGACAGATACCTCAAACTTCAAAAAAATCCAGAAACATAACTTTTTAAATGAATAACTCTCTGAAATACTTTTATAATACTTTTTCCCCCAACATGTATACTCTGTGATTGCCTCTTCACATGACAATGAATTTTAAGTCTAATTTTCTACACAGATATTAGGATGATAATTAAGTCTTTCCTCTTTGGTAAGTCATTTCAAAAATTTATTCGCATTTAGAGACATTTTATCTCTTCTTCATTAACTTGCTATTTTGAATAATTACAGATTCACAAAAAGTTGCCAAACTATTACAGATAGTTTCTATTTAATCTTCATTCAGCTCTCATCAAACGGTGACATCTTGCACAGCTTTAATATTCTATTGAATCCAGAAAATTGACACTGCTACAATGTGTACACATTTTTGTTTCCATATATTACATGTATAGGGTCATGTAATAACCACCACAATCAAAGCATAGAGCTATTATATCACCATAAGAATACGCCTTGCTTGTATGGAAACCTCAAATCTGTTCTTCATCTCTATAATTTTGCCATTTTGAGGAATGTAAATAAACTTCTTTCAATAAATAATACTATTTAAATAAAACATCATGCTACATGTAACCCTTTGATAATAGGATTAAATAAAAATAATAATATTTTTATTTAAATATTCTTTAAATAAGAAAATCATACTACATGTAACCCTTTTATTTACCCGGCATCATGCCCCTGAGATTCATTTAAGTTGTTGCAAGTACCAATAGTTTGTTCTTTATTATTGCTGAGTAATATTCCATGATGTGGCTGTGTCAAAGTTTGGTTTACTACTTACCTATTATATAACACTTTTTTTCCAGTTTAGGCTAATACAAATACGAACAATCATGTACAGGTCTCTGTGTGGACTAAGTTTTCATTTATCTGGGATAAATGCCCAAGAAGGCAATTGTTAGGTCATATGGTAAATGTGTGTTTAGTTTTTTAAAAAACTGATGAAACAGTTTTCAGGAGTGGCTGTACTATTTTACATTCCTAATAACAAGGTATCAGAGGGACATATGCTGCATCAGCAGCAGCATTTGGTATTGCCACTATTTTCTATTTTAACGGTCTAATAGGTGTGTAGTGATATGTCTTGTGGTTTTAATCTGCATTTCTATAACAACTCATGATATTACACATGTTTCATCACTTATTTGCCATGTGCAGATACTCCTCTGTGAAATGTTTTTCATGTCTTTTGTCCATTTGTAGCTTTTATTGTTGAATGTATACTGTACCTTGAGTTATTTATAAATTTTAAATATAAAGATAGTTTGCAAATATTCTCCCAGTCTGTAGCTTGTCTTTTCTTCCTCTTAATAGAGGCTTTTGCAGATCAAACGGTTTTACTTCTGATGAAGTCCAATGTATCATTTTCAAAAATTATGCATCATTTTTTCTGGTGTCATGTTTAAATATTTTTTTGCTTAGCCTTATGTTCCAAAGATTTTATCCTGTGTTTACTTCTAATAGTTTTATATTTTGAAGTTTTATATTTAAGTCAATGATGCATTCTGGGTTAAGTTTTTAATTGACAGATTTAGTTTAAGGTCAATGATTGTCTATTGGTATGCACGTGCTTCATCACCATTTGTTGAAACGTCTGTCATTCCTCCATTGAATCACATTTGTGCCTATGCCAAAAATCAAACGACCATATACGTGTAGTTCTATTTCTCTTCTGTTTGGTTCCATTCTATGTGTCTGTCCCCTCTAAAAATAATAGTTACAAAAAGTTTTGTAATTAGGTAGACTGACTCCGCCCACTTTATTCTTCCTTTTCAAAATCGTTTCATCAATCCTAGTGTATTTTTCTCTCCATATGACTTTCCAAGTAATCTTATCCATAAGTACAGAGTATCTTTCTGGGGTGTCAATTGCATTATGCTAACCCTGTTTATCAATTTACTGAGAACTGATATATTTACCAAGTTGAGTCTTCCAATCTATGAACATGGTTTATATGTCAATTTATCTATACCATCTTTGATATATTTCATCAGTGTATCATAGTTTTCAATATATAGGTCCTATACATGTTTTGTTAGATTTATAACTAAACATTTCATTTTTTCTCTGAGTGATTATTAATGGCATTGTATTTTTAATTTTGATTTTTCCTTGTATTCATTGCTAGTGTATAGAAAGACAATTCACTTTTTATGTTAATTTTATATCCAGGGATACCTCTTTTTAGTCATGTTTGACTTCAGATTTTCAAAGTCTAAAGTCCATATTTTATCACACAATACTATTCTCTGCAACCTTCAGAATGTAGTTAATGTGGCATTATAAGATGTTTTGTAAATTATCTCCATGGCTTTGTCTAAGACTCCAATACTAATTAATCAAGGATTTGTTTAAATTATTATACTTTAAGTTCTAGGGTACATATGCACAACGTGCAGGTTCGTTACATACGTATACATGTGCCATGTTGGTTTGCTGCACCCATCAACTCATCATTTACATTAGGTATATGTCCTAATGCTATCCCTCCCCCAGCCTCCCACCCCCTGACAGACCTTAGTGTGTGATGTTCCCCTTCCTGTGTCCATGTGTTCTCATTGTTCAGCTCCCACCTATGAGTGAGAACATGTGGTGTTTTGTTTTCTGTCCTTGTGATAGTTTGCTGAGAATGATGGTTTCCAGCTGCATCCATGTCCCTACAAAGGACATGAACTCATCCTTTTTTATGGCTGCATAATATTCCATGGTATATATGTGCCACATTTTCTTAATCCAGTCCATCATTGATGGACATTTGGATTGGCTCCAAGTCTTTGCTATTGTGAATAGTGCCACAATATGCAAGTTGCAATGTTGGTACTGCCTTTATTTTAACCAGAAAGTGTAAACAAAAGTTTTTCAGTTGACAGCCAATCCACATGTTTCTACCTAAAATATTTCCTAAATATTTATTATTAAAGATCACTTGAAGCCGGGAGTTCAAGGCCAGTCTGGTCAATGTGGTGAAACCTTGCCTCTACTAAAACTACAAAAATTAGCTAGGCATGGTGACACATGTCTGTTATTCCATATACTTATACTTGGGAGGCTGAGGCACGAGAATCGCTTGAATCCAGGAGGTGGAGTTTGCAATTAGCCGAGATCATGTCAATGTACTCTAGCCTGGGCAACAGAGTAAGATTCTGTCTCAAAAAAAAAAAAAAAAACAAAGTGCAAAGTCTTTAAATATATATTGTTAGTACTCAGCAAAATGAGCTTATTTCCTCTGTGTGTGTGTGTGTGTGTGTGTGTGTGTGTGTATAAAGATAATTAAATCTGGTTATTTATATTTAATTTTAAAAGTAAAGAGTAGCCAAGAGCTTGATTATAAGACAGATTTTCTGAAGGTTTTTTATTTTTAAAATATCTGATTCCCTTTGTTTATAAGATTTCTCTATAGGTACATAGTATCACATTTACATCACTGTGCTTGCTATACTGTTTTGCACAGACAGCGACTGAGTGTCGTTCAGTTGTATTAAATTACTTGTTATTTCTGGACCTAGAAAATTACTAGTGTTTTAATCAGATTATGTGTGCCAAAGATCTGTTTCTTGTTTTTCTGTCCTAAAATCTGATTTCTATACCTTAAAACAAAAAAACAAACAAACAAAAACTGATAAACACTACCACATAGATTAGATTGTCATTTTTATTTTTATATATTTTTTAAAATGTGGCCGGGTGTGGTGGCTCATGCCTGTAATCCCAGCACTTTGGGAGGCCAAGGCAGGTGGATCATGAGGTCAAGAGTTTGAGACCAGCCTGGTCAATATGGTGAAACCGTGTCTCTACTAAAAATACAAAAATTAGCCGGGCGTGGTGGCTCACACCTGTAGTCTCAGCTACTCAAGAGGCTGAGACAGAAGAATTGTTTGAATCTGGGAGACTGAGGTTGCAGTGAGCTGAGATCATGCCACTGCACTCCAGCCTGGGCGACAGAGGGAAACTCTGCCTAAAAAAAAAAAAAAAAAAAAAAAAAAGTGACAAATTCTAATTGATGAGTGTATCTTTCCTCTGCCATACCATTTCTTGAAATGTATAACTGATGTAAATTTCTAAGTATCAACAGAAGGCTACATTTTTTTAGTGGTGTTTTAATAGCCCATAAATATCTGACATTATAATTTTTGAAAATTAATGCAAAGAATAAATGTGAAAAGCATCTTTGACAAATGATAAAATTTACAAATAATGATAAACAGGGTTGGTCATTAGCAAAGTTATAAAGTGTGTTGATCATCTCTCTACCCTTTTTTCTCCATGTGCTCACAGCCTGAACAGCCCTCTTGTTCTCCTGAATATATTGTCATCATCTTATATCACCTTTCCTTCACCCCACTTCATCAGGGCCCTAGTCTCTGTCATAAGGCAGTTTAGATACATTGATCAGGAAACTTGTAGGCAGATGCCCAAGTTTGAATTTTAGCTTATTTACTTACTGATTGAGTGGCCTTGGAAAACTACGGTTAAACAGTTCTGTGCCTGAATTTTAATATCTGTGAAATGGGTGAAACTTTGCTTATTTTACAAGGTTGCTGCAAGGATTGAATGAGTTATATTTCAGTAAAGCATTTATAAAGTGGCACAGAGTAAACGATCAAAACTTGTCATCACAGTAAGTGGAATGAGTTATTCTGGATATAATGACTCGTGCTATACTGGCAGCTGACAAAAAAGTAACCTCTTTCAAATAATCTAACTAAAGTGATTAGAATATTGGCCAAAATGTTGTTTTATCTCACACACTTCTACTTCCTACCTTCCTCCATATCAATACAGTGTAACCTGCAGTTCAGCCAATACTAAGAAATTCAAGAACAAAAAGAAGCCAGTGGAAGAGATAGTTTTGCTCAGAATAATTTTCTTTGGTAGACAGGAATGTTATTCTATATGCTATTCTTTCTCTCTCTAGATACCATCTTAAACTCTTCCATTCAAGAAGCTTAAAGGCAAATCCTTTTCTATGCACAGGCTTGATTCATCTAGCTTTCATCAGGAATAAGTCGTTCTGATAGGGACTATTATATTGACATTATTGTGGTCAAGGTAAGTAAACAGACTATTATTGAAAAGGGTTGTAAATGGCAGGTTTTTACTTCTGCTTGCTGTAAGTTTTGAATAGACAACTCTACTAACTCCTCAATAACTCGAATTTCTAAAATGAAATTCATGATAATTTATACAGAGATTGTGTGGATATTAACTTATAAATTTTCTTTGTAAATGGTAAAAAAACTAATTAATTTTGAATTATTTGTGGAGCATATTAATTATTTAAGTAATTAATAATCACATAGTGAACAAACGTTTTCAAAAGCTTAAGCATTTATAATTCTAAAATTAATAATGATTCACCATAAGTTTATTATATATTAATTCAAGCATGTCTAGTTGGTGCCTATTTTTAATAATATTTGTATTTATTCATTAATTTGACTTCGTTATTGGGTATCTATTGTATCAGACACTATGCCAGGTACTGGGTACACAACATTGAGCAAAAATAGATATAGTACCCACCTTTAGGGATATCACATTCATTTTTAAAATACACTTATTTTAAAATTGTTTGCATATTTCACTTTTCTGTAATACCTCCTTGCCTTTCTTTCCCCTCTCATTTATCCAAATTAATGAGATCGGAATATTTTGATCCAGACTCCCTCTCTCCATGCATCCTTCCCTTGCTGAAGAGGTTTTAAAATATATTAAGAAAAGGGTATAAGCTACAGATTAATAAAATTATGTAACTATAGGATTTCCAAGTAAAATTAATCAAAATTTGTGTCCTCAGCCAGGCTTCACTATCCTGCTCAATAGGTTTCCACATAGCATCTGAGAGAATAGCACATTCTCTGCCTTAATGGGAGGCAAAAGCATAATCAGGAGACTAATTGGTGATCATAGAATCAGATCCAGGTTTTCAGTGCAATCACTGAAAATTTTTACTGATATGGAACTCAGAGAGCCTGAAAGGGCTATCTTCTACACTGGGACAAAGACTCCTGATGATGAGACCATGGAGGCAGTATAGGTCAAAACCTTGGGCCAGGGAAATCTCAATCCCTTGCTCGTGCTTGAGGTACATGGACAAGTTTTGCCAATGAAGCTCTTTACTTTTCTTATGATAGAGGTGAGTGTCCACTTGTCTATGTTGCTGTTTGTTATTATTTATTGGAACACTGCTGTGATGCTGGAAGTAATTCAGTCATCTACTGACCATCAGATGAAACACAATGGCTAACGATGGGTAAACAGAAACATATAGGGTGACAGAATTAGTGATAACATTGTAGAGTTACCATTCTAGCTCAGGGATGCTTAACTCCAGAATTCAAATGATCAAGAACAGTGTACCATAATGACTTTGAGCACAGACTCTGAAATCAGGCTGCCTGGCTTTAAAGCCTGGCTTTGCTGATTGTTATCTGCAGGATCCTGGGCAAGTTACTGAAACTTCCTGTTCCTGTTTCCTCTGTAAAATTAAGGAAAACAATGCACCTGCTTTCACATTATTGAGAATATTTGCTAAGTGGATTCATGTAAACCACACATAATAGTGTCTGGCACATAAGAAGTACTTAATAACTTTTAGCTATTATTCTCATTACATGGCAGACATAAACCAAAAATAAAATTCTAAGCCCCCAACTGACTGAATGGAACCCCTCTTGGCCAAGGAGAACTCAACAAAACCTGAAAAACTTAGTTCAGGCCATAATGAGAAGGGGAAATCAGATATGACACATACCTCTTCCCTTTGGTGTTTAGACACAATGGACAGCACTGACATTAAAACAGTGCTCTTAAGACCGAGAAAACAGACTCTTTGTAGCAATAATTCTATGACCAAATTTCAACCTAACTGGTATAGCATCATATGACAGATAAGAGTCCCTGAAGGAAATCAAAATATTTACCCCCAAATATATTTCCTTGACATATGCTGAAATGGCCTTGCAAATCTGTTCCTTGTGGGAAAAAATTTGCATTCCGTACAGAATCTTCTTCCCTTGCCAGGTCTTTCCCAGCGACTCTGACATCTTTTAAGGTCTGATAAGGGCCATTCATCATCTTTTCTTCCTAGAGTCTGCTACATGGAGGCTTCATGTACCTGATAAAAACCTTAACTTCCACAACTCCCATATCTAAACTCAAGCATTTGTTTATGCTGAATTCAGCTCTTCAGGGAGAATTAAGAATCAGAAAATCTTTACATCCACCAATTTCCTGGAAGCCACCACTTCAAGATGTCCCAATTTTCTGGGTGGAACCAATGTATAATTTAAATAAATTATTTACATTAAGGTATAACATATGTATACCTTACATATATTATTTATGTCTTTGCCTGCAACTCTGTCTCCCTAGCATGTATAAAACCAAGGTGTAACTCATCACCTTAGGCACATGTTCTCAGGAACCCCTGAGGCTGTGTTATGGGCCATGGTCCCTAACCACAGCAAAATAAACCTCTAAACCTAGCAGGGCAGTCATAGAGCTATAAATAATATCCTTTAACTCCATGTTACACATCCAGGCCACACTGATGCAAAGGGTGGGCTCCCAAGGCCCTGGGAAGCTACAGTCCTGTTGTTCTTTAGGTACAGCCCTCATGGCTGCCTTTAAGGGCTGGCGTTGAGTGCTTGTGGCTTCTGTAGATGCACGGTGCAAGCTGTCAGTGAATCCACCATTCTGGGGCCTGGGGGACAGTGGACCTCTTCCCACAGCTCCACTAGGCCATGCCCTAGTGGAGACTCTGTGTGGAGGCTCTGAACCCCCATTTTCCCTCTGCACTGCCGTAGCAGAGGTTCTACACGAGGGCTCTGCCCCTGCAGCAGATTTCTGCCTGAACAATCACGCATTTCCATACATCCTCTGAATTCTAGGCAGAGGTTCCCAAACTTCAGTTTTTGCCTTCTGCATACCTGCAGGCCCAACACTGAGTGACAGCCACCAAGGCTTGAGGTTTTCACCCTCTGAAGCAATGGCCTGAAGTATATACCTTGACCCCTTATAGCCATGGCTGAAGCTGAAGCAGCTAGGACACAGGGCACCATGTCTCAAGGCTGCCCACAGAAGCAAGGCCCCGAACCACAAATCCATTTTTTTTCTTCTGCACCTCTAGGCCTGTGATGGGAAGATTGCAGCAAAGGTCTCCGAAATACCCTGGGAGGCATTATATCCATTGACATGGCTAAGAACATTCAGCTCTTATTTACTTACGCAAATTTCTGCAGCCTTGAATTCCTCCTCAGAAAATGGATTTTTCTTTTCTACTGCATAGTGAGGCTGCAAATTTTCTAAACTTTTATGCTCTACTTCTCTTTTAAATTCTAGTTTCAGGTAATTTGTTTAAACAAATGAGCATAGGATTTTAGAAGCAACCAAGCCACCTCTTGAATGCTTTGTTGCTTAGAAATTTCTTCCACTCGATACCCTAAATCATTTCTCTCAAGTTCAAAGTGCCACAGATCTCTAGAGCAGGGACACAATGCCACCAGTCTCTTTGCTAAAGTATAGCAAGATTGACCTTTACTCCAGTTCCCAATACATTTTTCATCTCCGTCTGAGACCACCTTAGCCTGGACTTCACCATTCATATCACTAACAGCATTTTGGTCACAGCCATTCAACAAGTCTCCAGGAAGTTCCAAACTTTCCCTCATCTTCCTGTCTTCTTCTAGTCCCTCCAAACTGTTCCAACTTCTGCCCTTTACTCAGTTCCAAAGTCACTTCCACACCTTCAGGTGTCTTTATGGCAGTACCCCCCACTCTGTCAGTACTGATTCTCTGTATTAGTGAGTTCTCAAAGTGCTGTAAAGAACGACCTGAGACTGGATAATTTATAAATAAAAGATGTTTAATTGACTCACAGTTCCTGTACTGTACGGGGGGCATGGTTGTGGGGCCTCAGGAAACTTACAATCATGGTGGAAGGCAGAGTAGAAGCAAGCACATCCTCACACGGTGGCAGTAGAGAGAAAGTAAAGGAGGAAGTGTTACATACTTTTAAAAAAACAGATGTCGTGATAACTCCCTCAGTCTCATGAGAAGAGAAAGGGGAAATTCTGCCCCCATGGTCAATGGCCTCCCACTAGATCCCTCCCCCATCGTTGGGAATTACAATTTGACATGAGATTCAGGTGGGGACACAGAGACAAACCATATCATACAAGAACGTCTATACCAGTTCTATTCACAAGGGATAGCCCCAAACTTGAAATAACTGTTGTTGCATTACATACAACCCTCCAGACTTAGTAGCTTATGACAACAAGCATTTATTTAGCTCACAGTTCTATAAGTCATCTGGGCAGTATTTTCTTGAAGAGAGGAGCCGGTAAATGGTACCATAACAAGTATACATCATGGTGTGCCAGCAGATTAGACTGAAAATTACTCATGACTTTGGCAATAAAGAAGTGTTTGGTGATCTTAAACATAAAATAATTTAGTATACATAAACTTACATGTTCTATATACTCACTATTAAAGTCAAAACTATACACAGTATTCCCTCTTTTCTCTGACATTATTAATAATAGAATGTTCTGGTAAACATATTCAGGTTAATGATTCCCATATATGATCTAGAACAGTGTCTGGCACAGATTACGTACTCAATAAATGTTTACCTACATAAGTTTGCCAATATTTATATAAATGGATTAAGATAAAAATATATCTACTACTATACTAAAGTGAACAGGTTGATGCAATTTGTTTTATTTCACCACTATTAGAGTCTGCCAGAAAGATGTTACTCTGTAAGCAAAGAATTTCATCATTTTGTTAGCATATCTAAGAAATGCTCCTCAGTATAAAATAATATATATGGTATTTCTTAATCCTATTATATTTTGTAGGAAGGGAAAGAAGAGGGTTCAGGAAAAGGTCATAATCCATTATGTGAACTAAATATTACACACTAGTTTCTGAAAGCATAGATATATATGCCCCAGTTATTATAATAATAACAGGACCAACTTCCTGGATGGAGGATTCTGAAAACATATTTTAAAATTTGGCTAATCTTTCATATCCATGTCTTGAACTTTTTTAGTTAATGGCATTTTGGAGATCTTTAGGTAATGACATATCTCTATGGAGATAGCAAACAGTGTTAGTTGATGGAGTGCTGTATTGGTAATCTGCCCTATAGCAGAATTACCTCTACTAAGAGTGAGAGTTAAGGAAGGCAACCTAATAATTTCAAGGCAGGTATTGTAGCAAGGATGATTTACATCACACACGTACAATCACATGCACACATATGCAATCATAAAAATTGAAACTAAAAATATCACTGTGTTGATATATCTTTCAATTGGCTAAAAGATTTTATATTTATCCCACCTTGCCTCCAACCACATCACTTTATGCTGTAGAAAAATAGCCATGTTAAGTACCATTAAGAGCTAAGGAGTAGCATCTACATTTTAGCCCAGATTTAATATATAGTAATATTTGTCTTACTAAAAGTTCCATGCTTAATTTCTTCCCTTTAGAAAACCCATTCTGAATACCAACCACATTGACATTCTCAACTGAAGGAAATTTCATTATTTTCCATTATTAGACTTTGTCTTTAACCCAAGGGAAAAATTGGAAAGAAAACCAATAAAATGATACGAACTTCAAATATATGATGAGACATTAAAGATATAATTAAATCATGCACTTTGGCGTTCATATACAATTTGTATTATTTATGTATAGAGGCACATTAGCAATACACAGGAGCTTGAGTACCTGACCATATATTCTAGTAAGGAATTCAGTACAAGGCAAAACCAGAAAAAATGTATTCACCTCATAATGAAGACCCTGAGGACACCATGATAGCCATCCTCCAAGGTATTTTGCGTTCACACAGTCTTTTGAGCACTTCAGAAGAAAGACATTTCATGTGAACTCTTTGTGATTCTTCCTCTAGTCTTGGGAAACTCCTCCCCAAGTCTATTCCTGTGTTATCTCCTGTAGAGGATGCTTGCTCATATAGATTGCTGCTTCTTCCAATTATTTTATTCCATACTCTGAGAGAAGATTTTTTTTAATAGCACAGCTAAATAGTGCTACTGATTGTTTTCCTTTTAAGCAAATTCAAGTGTAATTGTATTTATACCCAAAGACTGGGGTGACGAGTAGGGGTAGGCACGGCTAGTATGAAGCAAATAAAGTTTTTTTTACCCACCCACTTCCCTCTAGTAATTTTCTTATGCTATTTGTCATCCCTGATCATTAAACTACACTAGCTTTTCTTTGATATTTTCTGGTTTACTTTTACCCTTAGAGATTAAGAAGCTTTTCAGCTACTTGGTAACCCAGTGCCCCATTCTCATGCAGACGATGTCTGGTTTCACCTTAGGGTCAACACCATTTGCTTCCAAACTTTCTAAAATAAGTTTTCTCCCCAATTTTCTTTTCAATCCTGTACTCTGAATGTATTTACCTGATAAAAATTGAGTACTAATATTAGGCCTTCTAAAGATATGCTGTCCAAAGCAGTGGTCCTAATGTATTGATTTTAGCTTTTACAGCAGTCTGATGTGAGAGATATTTGGAGGTAGGTAGGCACTTCAGAACCTCTCAAAACTCAGAATGCTGGCAGTCATTTGTGATGAATATATGTAAAGTATCCTTGGGATTCAGTATCAAGTTTATTCGTGGAAACTTGTAGAACTCACTTCTTAGGACAGTTGAGATACTAATACAGGATTTCTTCCAAGTTGTAATCTAATGCATTCATTAATAAAAACATTAAATTAAAAGTCCTGGTTGGACCTTGGGTTCCATCACAGGGGATGTTCCATGTGAATGAGTGAGGAAATCCTGAGGCCTTATCTACCAGCAGAATTGGGTGAAGAGACACCAGAGGGAGGAATCTCAGTCCTCAAAGAAAATAGCCAGCGGGCATGTAGCTGTGGGGCAGAAGTGGAGTGTGCAGGGTAGCACCCTGAGTGGCCTCAGTTGCAGCAGTAACAGCAGCACAAACACAGTTCTGGCCAAGGAGGTGGCTTAAGCTGTTGGTAAAATGACACAACAGCTCTTTCTCCATAGTATGTGAGTTGACAAAACAAAGGACAGGGTTCCCATTACAATCTCCTTCAAGCTCTTTTCCCTTGTCACTCAGAGCTGATTTGTACAAAAACATGCTTTGCACTTGTACCTGGAGGAACTGGAGACAGTGGGTTCGAACTTTAGCAGTCATCTACCTGGTGTCCATAGTGGTTGTGGTTGCCTTATGCATGTGGGGACTACAGAAACTGGAGATTCAAATGCACACCAAAAGCTTGGTTTATCGCTGGAATTGTTTTTGCTGTTGACAATACCTATATCACTGTGGGTTATATTGCTACAGTTAGTGCATTCCATGCAACCTAAACTACAAAAACCAATCATAAGGATTCTTTGGATGGTACCCATTTACAATTTAGATAATTGGATACTCCAGCATTACAATATATGTGAATACCTGCAGAGAATTCTATAAAGCTTATGTCATTTACAACTTTATGAGATTCCTTACCAATTATCTAACTAACCATTATTGAAATCTGGTGCTAATTATTGAAGCCGAAGATCAGCTGAAACATTTTCCTCCTTTATGTTGCCGTATACCATAGTCTATGGTAGAAGTATTGCTGTTTAGGCAAACTAGGCATATTACAGTATACAGATGTCAGACCATTCACCGCCATCATTGTTTTAATCTATGAACTGCTTGTTATGTATGATTAGCTTTTTATATACTTAGACTTATTTAGTTATAATAAACAACATGTCACAATTGTTTGCCATGTATTGTCTTCTGCTATTTTATAAAAATCTAAAGGAAGAACTGAGCCCAATCCAACATGTTGGCAAATTTCTTTGTGTAAAGTTGGTATTTTTTGTTTCTTTTTGGCAAGTAGTAATTATTGCTTTGATGGTAAAAGTTGGCATTATTTATGAAAAGCATGTATGGAAATGGCAAACTGTAGAAGCTGTGGTTCCGGGAATCCAGGACTTTATATCTGCATTGAGAGGTTCCTTGTTGCTATTGCCCATCACTACCCTTTCTCATTAACCATATCTCCAAGAAGCAGAACATGGCTCATGCTCTGATTCCTTTCTTGCCATGTGGGAAGTTTCAGAAATTAGTATTTTTGAACAAATAAGGCACATTGGATGGACAGTCAGGAGACATCATAGGAAA
Source organism: Papio anubis (assembly GCF_008728515.1). Lineage (NCBI taxonomy): Eukaryota > Metazoa > Chordata > Mammalia > Primates > Cercopithecidae > Papio > Papio anubis. Next base: position 64,716,101 of record NC_044996.1, read on the forward strand.
TATTTGTTTCCTGAGAATCACAATCAGAATGAGCATACAAGCTTATTATCATCATCATGGAGATGCAATTTCCACAGCCTCTTTTATGTTACTTTGACCCATGGATCACTATAAGGATTTGGACACACTGAGACTCCCCAGACTACGGCTACTATGCCTAAAATATCTGATGAAATACTTAATAATACTATAGGAGAGAAAAAAATTCAGATAAATCTGTGGATTCTTGAACAGTGTGGAAATCAAACTGCAATTACAATATTGTATCATTACCTGGTATTCCATGGCTCAGGATTTTGTGCTTGGGAAAAGCCATGAATAATGGGAAATTTCAACACAAAAATAGCTGAAAGCCAGGTACAACTACTGGATATATATATATATATGTGTGTGTGTGTGTGTATATATATATATATGTGTGTGTGTGTGTGTGTGTATATATATATATATAATCCTGTGTGTGTGTGTATATATATACACATATATACACATACGTTTTGTACATCAAAGGTAATCTGTCTAAATTTCCTAGACCTAGACTTGATTTCTTAACATTAGAGTATCAAATAATCAAATCATAGCAAAGGACATAACTAAATCTTCCTGATGTTAAATTGCTTTATCAAGAGATGGACATTAAAAAATCAGTGCTTCCTACTACCGCTGCATGAATATAGTGCTCTGGAATTAACAGAAAGCATAATGCAGAAATATAAATTAGTGGAACTTAATCATAATCATGTGTCGTATAAGCTTACCTGATAATTATTTCCCAATTCCTCAACTCAATGTGTTTCAATAAAGGAAAATTCATCCATAAAAACCATTAAATTATATTTCTGTTTTGAAAACCACAGACCATTGAACTTGATATCTCTTTTGTCAGTATTTTTGAACATATAACTAAAGATATGATCACTAAACACAATAGCTAATAGTATTGAGCCTTTATTCTTGACATATATTAGCTCATTTAATCTTCACAAACACTATACAGAGTAGGTTCTATTATTTTGTAGATGAAAATGATAAGGGAATAGAGGTTCCGAAAGGTTAGATAATTTTCTCAATATCACACAACTGGAAGACAGTGAAATGTGGATTGAACCCAAATCCCTATGACTCCACCATTTTTATGCATAGCCCCTACACTACACAGTTTCCATGTTTGTAATTAGTATGAATTCATTAAGTACCTATGCCACAAAAACACATATATGAACAAGTTCATTTACTTATCAAGTCATGTAACTATGTAAAAAAGATAAACATATTTATATCTGGACTTCAGCAACACATTCGACTATTTTTTTTGTGATAGTTCCATAAACAACAATAAGAAAATATTGATTTCTAAAACAACAAAAGAGGTGAATTTGTAATTACTGAAATGTTTTACCGGGAATATTTGAAGTAGTGTGTCCTTGGTTCTTTTCTCATGCACACATTTATCAGAGATTTTTATGCAAAGTATAAACTAGAAATCATAAGCCAACGTCACATGCCACATAGGCTGAATGTAACCTTCATATACTGTTACTTTGGCTTCCTCAATATTTTCAAATACTTTGAAATCAGTTCCTAAAGACAAAACACATCATTATTTTGAACCCATTTTCCATGGCTGAGGAATTTATCACCTTAAGGCACTACTCACTCACCACCATAAAAGATGAAAATATCTTTTACTCAACTTTCAGTGGAGGTGCAGTCATGTGACCCAGGCTCTAGCAAGCAGACACATCCATTTTATAGCCACTCAGAAGTTACTTATTTCACCTAATATAAGACAACATCAATTAAAAGGCACGCCAGTACTATTTGTTCCATTAAGAACATTTTTAAAATGCTTCCAATTAAACTATGCTATTGATTATAATATGTGTTATGATTTCCTAGATATTAAAATGTGAAAAGTATGTGTCTTAAAATTAAGTGTAATTATACTACAGAATTAAGTAAATTAAGGTAATTATACTAAGAAATTAAGATTGGACAGCATCAAGCCTGATTAACTGAAAGTAGTAGTGGCAGTAGCTATATCATTTCCACAGGCAACTGTTTCAGTAATATGTCCAATATCTAGTATCAGTGATGTTACCTATGGAATTTACAGTGTTTAGCACTAATGATGGTGACTAATGGGATCTGCAAGGAGACAGTTCTGCTACATTATTTGAGACATTATATTTTGCTACATAATGTTTAATACAGGTTTTCCAGACTTCCTTAATATCCTGTAATCTGTTCAGTCTTATTTTTGTGATTACATATATGTAACATAAAATTCACCACTTCAACCATTTTTAATGCACAATTCAGTGGTTTTTGGAATACTCAAAATGTTGTGCGAGCATCGTTACTATCTGTTTACAAGATGTTTTTATTACTCCAAACAGAAACTCAGTAAGCATTAAGCAACAATTTCCTGCTCCCTCTCTTCCTATTCCCTGGTTACGTGTAATCTGTATTGTTTATCACTGAATTTTCCTGTTCTAAATATTCCATGTAAGTAAAATAATACAATATTTTTCCTTTAATATCTAGTTCATTTCATTTAGCATAATGTTTTCAAGGTGCAATTATGTTGCAGCCTCTATCAGAACTTCATTACTTTTCTAGGCTAAACAGTGTTCTATTCTATAGATATACAACTTTTGTTTATCCATTCATCTGTTGATGGACACATGGGTTGTTTCTACCTTTTGGATGTCGTGAAAAATGCTGTTATGAATGTTTTGTATACTTATCTCTTTGAATTCCTGTTTTCAAGTTTTTGGGTATACGTTAGCATGGAATTTCTGGGTCATATATTAATTCTACATTTAATTTTGAGGAACTACCAAGCTCTTTTCCACAGAAACTCCAGCATTTTACATTCCTATCACCAGTGCTTGTGAGTTTCAATTTCTCCATATTTCCTATAAAACTTGGCATTTTCAATTTGTTTGGTTATAGCCATGCTAGTAGGTGTGAAATGGTATTTTTGATATTTTGATTTGTACAGACATATCTTAGAAATATTGTGGGTTCAGTTCTGGACCACTGCAATAAAGTCAATATCACATAAAAGTGAGTCATACAAAATATTTGGTTTCCCAGTGTATATAAAAGTTATGTTTACATGAATCTATAGCTTATTAAATGTGCAGAAATCTTATGTCTAAAAAATGCATACCTTAATTTGAAAGCACTTTATTGCTAAAATATGCTAACAATTATCTGAGCTTTCAGCAAGTCATGATCTTTTTGCCGGTGGAAGGTCTTGCCTAGATATTGATGGCTGCTTACCGCTCAGGGTGGTGGTTACTGAAGGTTGAGGTGTCTGTAGCAATTTTTAAAAATAAGACAACAACAAGGTTTTCCGCATTGATTAACTCTTCCTTTAACAAAATATTTCTCAGTAGCATGAGACATTGTTTGACAGAATTTTATCCACAGTGGAACTTGCTTCATAATTGGAGTCAATCCTCTCAAATCCTGCTGCTCCTTTATCAACTAAGTTTATGGAATACTCTAAAATCCTTTGTAATCTTTCGACAATGTTCATAGACTCTTCTCCAGGAGTAGATTCTATCTTAAGAAACCACTTTCTTTGCTTATCCATAGGAAACAAATCCTCGTTTGTTAAAGTTTTATGAGGAGAGTGCAGCAATTCAATCACATTTTCAGGCTCTGCTTCTAATTCTAGTTCTCTTGGCATTTCCACCACATCTGCTGTTACTTTTTTCCATTGAAATCTTGAACCCCTCAAAGTCATTCATGAGAGGTGGAGTCAACTTCTTCAAAATTCCTATTAATGTCAATATTTTGACTTCCTCCCATGCATTACAAATGTTCTTAATCCCATTTTCAGAATTTTTTTCTGTTAACTTTGCTCAGATCCATCAGAAAAAGCACTATCTCTGGCAACTATAGCCTTATGAAATGTATTTCTTGAAAAGACTCGAAAGACAAAGTTACTTCTTAATTCATGGGCTGTAGAATGTATGCTGTGTTAGCAGGTGTGAATACAACTTAATCTCCTGTGCACTTCCATCAGAATTCTTAGGTAGCAAGGTGTTTTGTCATTACACAGTAACATTTTAAAAGAAATCTCTGTTTTTCTGAGCTGTGGGTCTCAATAATGGGGTTAAAATATTTAGGAAATGATGCTGTAAGTAGATGTGCTGTCATTCATGCTTTATTTAGGCATGCTTATTAAAAGTCCTAGAATTTTTGGAAAAGCATATGAGCATTGGCTTCAACTTAACACCATCAGCTACATTAGCCCCTAACAAGGGAGTTAGCCTATCCTTTGAAACTTTGAAGCCAGCCATTGACTTCTCCTCTCTATGAAAGCCCTGGGTGGCATCACTGTTTTGTCTATATTGAAAACTTATTGATTAGTATAGACACTTTTATCAATTATTTCATCTAGAACTTCTGGATAACTTCCTGCAGCTTCTACATTAACACTTGCTGCTTTACCTTGCATTTTTATGTTATGGAGATGGAATCTATCCTTAAATCATACCAACCTATCTTCCCTAGCTCCAAATTTTTCTTCTGAAATTTTCTCACCTCTCTCTGGCTTGATAGACGTGAAAAGAAATAAGGCTTGCTCTGGATTGGGTTTTGACTTAAGGAAAACTTAAGTGGCTGGTTTGATCTTTTAGCTAGACCACTCAAACTTTCTCCATATCAGCAATAATGCTACTTCACGTTCTTATCATTCACTAGGTAGCATTTTTAGTTTCCACTAGGAACCTTTTCTTTGCATTCATAATTTGGCTAACTGTTGCAAAAGGCTTAGCTTTCAGCCTGTCATCTTTTGACATGCCTTCCTCACAAAGCTTAATCATTTTTAGCTTTTGATGTAAAGTAAGAAATGTGCACCTCTTCCCTTTACTTGAAAACTTAGAAGCCATTTTAGAGTTCTTAAATGGCCTAATTTCAATATTGCTGTGTCTTAGGAAATAGGCAGGTCTGAGGGAGAGAGATGGAAGAATGGCTGGTTGGTGGACCAATCAGAACACACAAAACATTTATTGATTAAGTTTGCCTCCTTTTATGAGCATAGATCATGATTCCCTAAAACAATTACAATAGTTACATCAAAGATCGCCGACTACACATCACCAGAATAGATATAATTATAATAATAAAGCTTGAAGATTACCAAAATGTGACACAGAGACACAAAGTGAACACCTGCTGTTGGAAAAACAGTGCAGATCAAATTGTTCAGGGTTGCCGCAAACTTTCAATTTGTAAAAATCACAATATCTGTAAAGATCAATGAAGTGAAGCCCAGTGAAAAATGATATGTCTTTATTTACTTAATGATTAAAGATGCTGAACAACTTTGCATGCACTTACTTCCATATTCTTTATAGAAATATCTATTTAACTCGTTTGGGCATTTTTTAATTAGGTTGCTTGCCTTTTTGTGGTTGACTTGTGTTTTAAAACATAATTTAGTTATTAAACAATTATCAGATATCTGATTTATAAATATTTTGCAAACATTTGTAAATATTTTTTCACAGTATTTGAGTTATCTTTCTACTCTTTTGATGGTATCTTTCAATGCACAAAAGTTGCTAATTTTGATGAAGGACAATGTATCTATTTTTGTTATTGCCTATGCTTTTGGTGTCATATTTAATAAACCATTGTCAGTTCAAAGGTCTTGAAGATTTGTCTATAAGAGTTTATCTCTTTGGTTCTTAAATAACGAGTTTTTATATATTTTCAGTTAATTTTGTATACAGACTAAGGGTCTAAATTTAGATTTTATAAATGTGAATGTAGTTTTCTCAGCAACATTCATGGAAGATATTTTTCTTTGCCCTATTGAATGGTTTTGGTACCCTTGCCAAAAATCAATTGATAATGAATATAATAATTTACTTTTAGATTCTCAATTTTACTCCATTGGTCCATATGGCTATCATTATACCAGCTCAAAACTGTTTTGATTACCATAGCTTTGTAGTATATACTGAAATATGGAAATGTGAATATTCCAACTTTGTGACTCATATTCAGAATTATTTTGTCTATTCTATGTACCCTGAATTTTCATATGAATTCTAAGTCAGTGCAATAGTTAATTTTGTGTGTCAACTTGTGTAAACAACAGTAACCACATATGTAATCAAACATTATTCTAGACATTTTTAAGGAATTTTAAATAATTTAATTTAATTTAATTTCTTTCTTCTTTTCTTCTTCTGCTATCTTTGGGGTTCATTTTCTCTTCTTGTTTTTTAAGTTCTTCTAGGCAAAGGACATGAACAAACACTTCTCAAAAGAAGCGATGCACACGGCCAATGAGTATATGAAAAAATGCTCAATATCACCAATCAGGGAAATGCAAATCAAAGCCACAATGGGATACTGTCTCATTGGCACCGGAGGCCATAGTCCTAAATAAATCAACACAAGAACAGAAAACCAAATACCGCATATTCTCACTTATTAGTTAGAGATAAACATTGAGCATGCTATGGATGCAAAGTCGGGAGCAATAGACACTGGGGCCTGTTCAAGGGTAGAGAGTAGAAAGAGGATGACAATTGAAAAATTACCCATTGGGTATTATGCTAATGATCTGGTTGACAAAATTATCTGCATACCAAACCGCTGCAAATGGCTATCTACTCATGTAACAAACTTGCATATGTATCCCTTGAACCTAAAATAAAAGTTGAGAAAAACTAACTAAATAAAAGTTTATGAAAATTTATCCTTAAGATTTTAAACTTCTTGATCTTAAATTCTGTCTTTTCATGCATTTTAAATTAATTTTTGTATATGGCTAAAGGTAAGGGGTTGTATTTACTTAAACCCAATATAGTCCAAAAAAAGTGGTTATAAATTTGTGGTCTTAAGACCAGCAGCATCAGCATTACCTTGAAACTTGTTACAGATGCAAGTTCTTAGGCTCTACACCTATTAAACCAGACACTCTGAGTGTGGTTTCCAGCAATCTGTGCTTTAATAAACCCTCTAGGAGATTTTGATGCATGAAAAATTGGCTGGGTGTGGTCGCTCATGCCTGTAATCCCAGCACTTTGGGAGGCAGAGGCAGGTAACAAGGTCAGGAGTTCAAGACCAGCATGGACAGCATGCTGAAACGCTGTCTCTACTAAAAATACAAAAATTAGCTGGGCATGGTGGCATGCGCCTGTAGTCCTAGCTGCTCGGGAGACTGAGGCACAAGAATAGCTTTAACCCAGGAGCCGAAAGTTGCAGTGAGCCGAGATCGCACCACTGCACTCCAGCGTGGGCGATAGAGTGAGACTTTGTCTCAAAAAAAAAAAAAAAAAAAAATTAAAAACCATCTAAATGCATTCTGTTTTTTTGGCTTATTCATTTTCTACAAGAAAAAGCAAACAGCATTATTTCAATTTAGATTGTTGTTATTCTATACTCATTTCAGTATAATTCACCTTTCAAGCAATTATGAGTTAAGTCTTTAACCAGAAACTGTAATGCAAACAATAGTAAATTCCACTTGCAAAGAGGATTTTGCACTACAAAGAAAAAAAAATTATTACAGAGCATGAAAAATTAGATTAGAAAATATGAATACTGACCCCTTCCTATTCCACAATTATTTGCATATTTAATGAAATTTAGAAAAAAATTATTCATTGTCCTCAAAGTAGCAAGTGAGTGACATGACCTATATTTTTTAATAAACTGTAGAAATTAACGATGCTATATGTTGTCATTTTATTGCTTACAGTTTTGAGTCTTAATAGAACAGAAAGTTAGAAGACATGATGTCACTAGAATGCTAACTGCTCCAAAAGATTAAAGGTAAACTGTGTAAGGCACATTTCTTTAATAATATTGTATTATGTTTTTTAAAGAGAATCTAGGAATTTTATCAATAGAAATCTTCATAGAAGGATTAAACACATGAAGGATGTTGAGATACCTTTTAACACAATTTCTGGTCCCTTTATTTATCTTGTAGATGAAATAATACATCTTCATATGGTTTCTAAAATAACAACATGCAAAGACACCAGTACAGATACAAAATTAACCACAGTTTTACCTTCTAAGACGCTAGTTTTTTTTTTTTTAAACAGATTTACGTGTCAAGCTTTAGATAGGTATAGTAACTGATAGGTTAAAAGAGATTAAAAGTAAACTACTTATTCGGCCAACTGTGGGGTTTTTTGTTCAAAATTCAAATTTGTATTCAATATCTACTTACCCTTAGAGCCATGACAGAGCTTTATTCATCTACTTCAAAAAACTAGAAAACAAGGCAATATATATTAAACAATAATCATAAACATGGAATAACAAACAGCAAAAACAGCAATCTTTTATAGAACAGAAAAAAATAAGCCCTATTGTTGCCTCGGCTTAATGTTTGCAAACATCCACAATGTGGAGTGCACAGATACAAAGGTTATGACTCCATTGACGAGGCAAAATTCACACTTCAGGGAGGCAAATATGGCTAAAATTCTTCCCCAAAAGCCTGAGAAATTGTAGATATACATCAATAAAGCTCCAGAAATGTATACTGGGGTTTCTTTGAATCTGAGTCCTAGTTCAAAAGGGTGGGGAAAAGTATCAGAATACAGGAAATAACCACTGCAAAAGAGAAGGTGAAAAAATCTCTGGGACTCACACCGGTCTGAGAATAATTGTGTTTTTTCCAACTAGAATGGAGAAAATCTCCTAATATACTGTACTTCAGATAGAGTCTTCAAGAAGGATATTAACCTCGATAGTGAGAATAACCTAGACCTAAATTAAGGGCTGTTCTGCATCTGCCATTACTAAACTATTTTGGTTTCTTTTTAAAGGCTGTTTTTTAAATTTCTTAATATTTATTTTTATTTCAATAGTTTTTAGGGTACAGGTGGCTTTTGGTTAAATGGATAAGTTCTTTAGTGGTGATTTCTGAGGTTTTAGTGCACCTGTCACACCTGTCACCGAGCAGTGTACACTGTACCCAATATGTGGTCTTTTATTCCTCCTGCCCCTCCTATGCTTCCCCCACCGAGCCCCCAAAGTCCATTATATAATTCTTATGCCTTTGCATTCTCATAGCTTAACTCCCATTTATAAGCGAGAACATATGATATTTGCTTTGCTTTTCAATTCCTGAGTTAGTTCACTTAGAATAATAGCCTCCAGGCCCATTTAAGTTGCTGCAAAAGGTATTAATTCTTTTTTTGTGACTGAGTAGTATTCCATGGTGTGTATACAAGACATTTTCTTTAAACACTTTGGTTGATGGGCACATAAGTTGGCTGCATATCCTTGCAATTGCAAACTGTGCTGTTGTAAACATGCCTGTGCATGCATCTTTTTCATATATTGACTCCTTTTTTTGGGATAGAAGCCCAGTAGTGGGATTGTTGGATGAAATGGCATTTCTACTTTTATTTCTTCAAGGAATCTCCATACTATTTCCCACAGTTATACTAATTTACATTCCCATCAGCAGTGTAAAAGTGTAAAAGTGTTCCAATTTCACCACATCCAAGCCGACATCTATATATTTGTTTGACTTTTTAATTATGGCCATTCTTGCAGGAGTAATGTGGTATCCCATTGTGGCTTCAATATGCATTTCCCTTATAATTCGTGATGTTAAGCATTTTTTCATATGCTTGTTGGCTGTTTGTATGTCTTCTTTGATGGGCTTATTATCATTTTTTCTTGCTGATTTGTTTGAACTCCTTGTAGATTCTTGATATTAGTCCTTCGTTGTATGCATAGTTTGTGAATATTTTCTCCTAGTCAGTGGGTTGTCTGTTTACTCTGCTGATTATCTTTTTTGCTGTGCAGAAGCTTTTTAGTTTAATCAGGTGCAGTTTATTTATTTTTGTTTCTCTTGCATTTGTTTCTGCGGTCTTAGTCAAGAATTATTTGCCTAAGCCAATGTCTGGAAAAGTTTTCCTAATGTTATCTTCTAGAATTTTTATGGTTTATGTGTGTGGTCTCTCTCTCTCTCTCTCTCTCTCTCTCTCTCTCTCTATATATATATATATATATATATATATATATATATAATATATATATATATTATATATATATATAAAAACTTTTTCTTTATCCATTCATCTATTGATGGACACTTAGGTTAATTCCATATCTTTGATATTGTGAATAGAGCTGCAACAAACATGAAGGTGCAGGTATGTCTTAACATACTAATTTTTTTTTTAATACGCAGAAGTGGAATTGCTGGATCAGATAATAGTTCTATTTTTAGTTAATTGAGAAATTTCCATACTGTTTTTTATAATGTCTGTGCCACGTCATGCATCTACCAGCAGTGTATAAGAGTTTTATTTTCGGCCGGGCGTGGTAGCTCAAGCCTGTAATCCCAGCACTGTGGGAGGCCAAGATGGGCGGATCACGAGGTCAGGAGATCGAGACCATCCTGGCTAACACGGTGAAACCCCGTCTCTACTAAAAAATACAAAAAACTAGCTGGGCGAGGTGGCGGGCGCCTGTAGTCCCAGCTACACGGGAGGCTGAGGCAGGAGAATGGCGTAAACCTGGGAGGCGGAGCTTGCAGTGAGCTGAGATCTGGCCACTGCACTCTAGCCCAGGAGACAGAGCAAGACTCCATCTCAAAAAAAAAAAAAAAAAAAGAGTTTTATTTTCTCTGCATTCTTGCCAGCAACTTGTATTTTTTTGTCTTTGTGATTATAGCCATTTTAACTGGGTTAAGACAATATCTCATTGTGGTTTTGATTTGTATTTTCCTAATAATTAGTGATGTTGAGCATTTTTTCACATACCTGTTTGCTATTTGTATGTCTTCTTTTGAGAAATGTCTATTCATGTCATTTGTTCATTTTTAATAGAATTATTTGGGCTTTCCTACTGTTATTTGTATAGTCTGGATATCAGTCCCTTGTCAGATGAATAGTTAGAAAATGTATTCTCCCATTCATCAGGTTGTCTCTTCTCTCTGTTGATTGTTTATTTTGCTGTGCAGAAGCTTTTAAGTCTAATATAGTTCTATACTATACTATGTAAATAGTGTAATATGTTTAGTTTTGGGGGTTTTGCCTGTGCTTTTGAGGTTTCAGCCGTCACATCACACTGCCTAACCAACGTCCTAGACTGTTTCTAGCGTATTTTCCTCTAGTATTCTTAATGTATCAGGTCTCATATTTAAGTATTTCATTCCTGTTCAGTTATTTTCCGTATAAGATGAGAGATAGGATCTGTAGGTACCCAATTTTCCCTGCATCATTTATTGAAGAGGATGTCCTTTTTTCAATATTTGTTCTTTTTGCCTTTGTAGAAACTCAGCTGGCTATAAACATTTGAATTTATTTTGGGGTTCTGTATTCTGTTTAATTGGTCTATGTGTCTGTTTTTATACTAATACCATACTGTTTGGTTACTATAGCCTTGTAGTATATTTCAAAGTTAGGTAGTGTGATGACTCCATCTTTGTTCTTTTTACTCAGCATCGCTTTGGATATTCAGGCTCTTTTTCGGTTCTATATAAATTTTACAGATGTTTTTATTTCTGTGAGAAACATCATTGGTATCTTGATAGAGATTACGTTGTATCTACAGGTTGCTTTGGGTAGTATGGTCATGTTAACAATATTAATTCTTATGATCCATGAGCATAGGATGTCTTTCCATTTGTTTGTGTCCTCTTCAATTTCTTTCATCAGTTTTGTAGTTTTCCCTGTGGAGGTTGTTTACTTCCTTGGCTAAATATAGAGGTATTTTACTTCCTTGATTAAATTTATTCTTATGTATTTTATTTATTTTTACTTATTGAAAATGTGTTTGCCTTTTTTGTTGTTGTTCAGCTACTTCATTATTGACATATAGAAATGCTACTGATTTTTTAGTGTTGATTTTGTATTTTGTGGACATATCTAAGAATTCTTTGGTGGATTCTTTAGTTTTTTTCCAAATATAAGATCGTGTCATCTGCAAAGAGGCACAATTTCATTTTCTATTTTCCAATTTCGATGCCTTTTACATATTTCTCTTCCCTGATTGGTTTGATTAGGACTTCCAATAATATATTAAATAGGAGTAGGAAAAGTAGGCATTCTTTTCTTCCAGTTTTTAGCAGAATGGATATAACTTTTACTCATTCACTATAATGTAAGCTGTGACTTTGTCATATATAACCTTTATTATGTTCATGTATTTTTTAAATAATAAGAGCTTTTATCATGATGGGATGTTGAGTTTTATCAAATGCTTTTTCTGTGTCAATTGTGATGATAATATTATTTTTGTCCTTAATTTGGTTCATGTGACACATTACATTAATTGATTTGCTTATGTTCAATCATCCAGGCACCCTTGAGATAAATCCCACTTGACCATGATGTATTATCTTTTGGATGAGCTGTTGGATTCAGTTTAGTAGTATTTTGATGAGGAATTTTGCATCTATGATCATGAGGGATTTTGTTCTGTAGTCTTCTTTATTGTTTTGTCCCCATCTGGTTTCTGTATCAGGGTAATGCTGACCTCATAGAATGAGTTAGGGAGAATTCTCTTCTCTTTAATGTTGTGGATTAGTTTGAGGGGAAATACTGTTACTTCATTATACTTTGGTAGAACTTAGCAGTGAAGCCATCTAGTCCCAGGCACTTTTTTGGTGAGAGACTTTTTATTACCGAGTCAGGTTTTATGTGTCCAGGAATTCATCCATTTCCTCTAGGTTTTCTAGTTTGTTAGCATATAGTTGTTCATAGTAGCCTCTAATGATCTTTTGTGTGTATATGTGTGTGTGTGTGTGTGTGTGTGTGTGTATATATATATATATATATATTTTTTTTTTTTTTTTTTTGAGAAGGAGTCTCCCTTTGTCGTACAGGCTGGAGTGCAGTGGCATAATCTCGGCTCACTGCAAGCTCCAACTCCCAGGTTCACGCCATTCTTCTGCCTCTGCCTCCCAAGTAGTTGGGAAAACAGGCACCCGCCACCATGCCCGGCTAATTTTTCCTATTTTTAGTAGAGACGGGGTTTCACCGTGTTAGCCAGGATGGTCTCGATCTCCTGACCTCATGATCCACCCACCTTGGCCTCCCAAAGTGCTGGGATTACAGGCGTGAGCCACCACGCCTGGCCAATCTTTTGTATTTCTTATGTTATCAGTTATAATATCTCATTTCATTTCTAAATTTCTTTGACTCTTCTCTCTCTTTTTTTTTTTTTTTTGATTTGTCTAGCTAGTGGTGAATCAATTTTGTCTTTTTTTGTTGTTCTTTGTAATTTTAGTATCTATTTTATTTAATTCTCCTTTGATTTTTATTATTTCTTTCATTTTACTTTTAGTTTGATTTGTTCTTGATTTTCTGTTTCCTTTAAGTGAATCAATAGGTTGTTTATTTGAAATATTTCTACTTTTTCAATGAAATAATTTATAGTTATAAATCTCACCCTCAGTATTGCTTTTGCTGTATCAAAAATGTTTGCTATGTTGCCTTTTCATTTTCATTTGTTTCAAGACATTTTTAAATTTCTTCTTAATTTCTTCATTGACCCAGTGGTCATTCAGGAGCATGCTGTTTAATTTCTACATATTTGTGCAGTTTCCAAAGTTCCTCTTGCTATTTATTTTTAGTTTTATTCCCTTGTGGTCTGAGAAAAAATATATACAACTGTGATTTTTAAAAAATGTGTAAAGACTTGGTTTTTGGTCTAACGTATGGTTTATTCTGAAGAATGTTCTATGTGCTAATGACAACAATGTGTGTTCTGCAGCTGTTGGATATATGTCTGTCACGTCCATTTGTTACAAAGTGAAGTTTAAATCCAATGTTTCTTCGATGACTTTCTGTCTAGATGATCTGTCTAGTGCTGAGAATGGGGTGTCAAAATCTCCAACTCTTATTGTATTGGACACTCTCTCTCCCTTTAGATATAATAATATTTGTTTTATATATCTGGGTGCTTCAGTGTTGGGTGTTTATATATTTAGTATTGTTGTATTCTCTTGGTGAAATGATCCCTTTATTTTATGACAATCTTCTTTGTCTCCTTTTCCTGGTTTTGGCTTAAAGTCTGTTCATCTCACGTAGCTATAGCTAATAATGCTTACTTTAATGTGCATTTGTGTGGAATATCTTTTTCTATTTCTTTCCTTTCAGTTTATATGTTTCTTGTGGACAGTATATAATAGTTAGGCCATTTTGTATCCTTTCAGGCTGTCTGTATTTTTTGAGTGGAAAAATTAATCTATTTACATTAAAGATTATTATTGATATATGAGGACTTACTCCTTTCATTTTGTTCATTGTTTTTTAGTTGTTTTGTGTATCATTGTTTTGTATATGCTTTCTCTTTTATTGTTTGTCATTTTGATTTGGTAGTTTTGGTTAGTATTAACATTTGAATCTTTTCTCTTTTTCAATTAGGTGTTTGTTCTACCAGTGAGTTTTATACTTTCATGTATTTTCATTTTTGTAGATACCTGTCATTTTTCTGCCTGGTTTAAAACTGCCTGGTTTTAAACCAGGCAGAAAAATTAAGTAATTATCGTATGGCTGGTCTGGTGGTGATGCATTTCGTCAACTCTTGCTTGTCTGAGAAATAACTTATGTGTCCTTTTATGAAGCATAAACTTGCTGGGTATAGTATCTTTGATTGACAGTTTTTTCTTTTTTCCAGCACTTTTAATATGTCATCCCATTTGCTTCTGGTCTGTAAGGTTTCTACTGAGAAATCTGCTGTTGTTCTTATGAAGGTTTCCTTATAAGTGACTAGATGCTTTTCTCTTGGTGGTTTTACAATTATCTCCTTGTCTTTGACTTTTGGTAGTTTAGCTGTAATGCACCTTGGAGAAGACCGTTTTGGCTTGTATCTCTTTGAGGATCTCTAAGCATCCTTTATCTTTATGTCTAAATCTTTTGCTAGACATTGGAAGTTCTCATCTATTATTTCATTAAATAGATTTCCCATGCCTTTGGTCTTCTCTTCAACTTCTGAAATAGCCAAAATTTGAAAATTTCATTGCTTTATTTTGTCTCATACGTCAAGTAGGCTTTTTAAATTCTCTGTATCCTTTTTCTTAAATGTTTGAATGAGTTATTTCTAAAGGCTTGTCTTCAAGTTCTAAAATTATTTTTTCTGCTTGATACAGTCTATTGTTTTTGAGCTCTCAATTACATATATGTTTTCAATTCATTCATTTAATTCTTCAGTTCTGGGATTTATGTTTCATTCTTTTTTATGATATATATCTCTTTGTGAATTTCTCATTCATATCTTAAATTGATTTTACTGATTTATTTGTGTTGTTCATCTGTGTTTACTTGTATCTCATGCAGCTTCTGTAATATTATTATTTTGAATTCTTTTTTTAATTTCATACTTTTTTTCATTAGATTCTGTTGCTGAAGAATTATTGTGTTCATTTGGAGGTGACATTTGTTTTTGTTTGTTTTGTTTTGTTTTCCTACTGTGATATCTGTTCATCTGCTGTAAAAGTTATTTCTAGTTATTTGAAATGGCATATATAGGGAAAGACTTTTTTTTCTGAAAATGTGTCTATGGTGTTTGTTGAGTAAGGTACTTTAACACTGATTCTGGGTATATTCAGTGGTGTAGTATCCACATGAATTCTTCAGATATGAAAGAGCATCAGTGATGTCTACCTCTTTCTTGTTGATTTAGGCTGGAGTGGTTAGTGGAGGCTGTGGTGAGGCTTTGCTGTGGATGAGTCACCAGGGGCATCAGTCCTTGGGCCCCAATCATGGCAGCAGCAAGCTAACTGTGCCTGTTTTTGTGCCCCCAGGTGGCATACATGGACACCAGTAATAGTAGGTCTAGTCACACCAATTATTGGACCTCTAGGAAGCTTGCCTAGGTGATGCCAGTGACAACAGTAGGCTGGGTGGGTGGGCAAGTCTTCTGGCCCCTGGGTAGCATGTATAGCATGAAGATGGCATTTGCAGTGGTGGACAACCATCAGGCTACCAGGTGTCACATACTTGTGATATTGGTGCCTGCAATGGGCTTCATGGACCAGTACCCAAGCTTCCAGGTGGCATGTGTGGGTGGATGCTTATTGTTTTGGAAGCAACAGGTAGGGTGGGCCCATCCTCAGGCTGCTGGGAGAAATGTACAGACGCCAGCAATGGTGAATGGAGCAGGGCAATTCTCAGGCTCTGGCATGGCATGTTTGGGCACTGGATATGGTGCCAGGCTGAATGGGCCTGTCTTCAGGACTCCTGGTCATGCCCACAGGAGAAGGATATGGTGACCAGGGCAGGTATATCCCCAGGCCCCAAGGTTTTGTTGGTTGGGTTGGGGCAGCAGCAGCAGTGGTGGGAAGGGAAATCTGTTTTCAGGATGCATGCACATGTGCAGCAGCCTTGCTGCTGGTGTAGGAGGTAGGGCTACTGTAAGTAGGAGTGGCCCAACCAAGTGGCTCTCAGGCTCTGGGAAGCATGAGCTTCAGTCCCAGAGGCAGGAGTTATGGCAGCAAGTGGGGAACATCTGTCCTCAGGGCATGTGCAGGTTTGTTACTGCTGCTGATTGGGCCAAAGGTGGGGCAAACTCATTGTCAGTGGCAGCAGTTTCAGTCAAGCTGCTCTCAGTCTCTACGGAACTCACACTTTATGTTGGCACCAGCAGTAGGAATGGAAAGCCTGTCCTCAGGGTATCTGCAGGTATGCAATGGCTCTACTGTTGATGGGAGGAGGGTTGCTCTCCGTGGCAGCAGTTTCAGGCAAATGGCTTTCAGGCTCTGAGGAATGCATGCTTTGGCTCCTTTTGGCTCTTTTTGCCCCAGAGGGCGCAACTTCCCTGATACACCACACTCTCCATTCCCTGGAATGTAGGACACAGAGTGGGCTAGAGTAGTGAGGACCCTGCAACACTACGAGGTTCAACCAGTTTTGTACCACTGCAGCCCTCAGGTAGATGAAGGGCAATATCAATGGAGCTCCAGGGTTGGGGAGGTATCATGGCTATTGGGCTTCAAAACAGAATGCAGTCTGATGGGTCATGCTTCAGTTTCTTGGGTTTCACTGAGTGTGTGGGATGCAGCATGGGCACCCTTTCTGGAACAGTACTATTGTATGGATTCCAGGCAGCTCCTGATACTAGTCTCAAGTCCCATGAGGGTCTAGAAGCTTTCTCATGGCTAGGATTACAGGAGTCCATGGTGAGAATGTGGACCTCCGGGGATCTCTCACTTACCCTTTCCCTGCACTAGGAAACCTCTCCAGGTCTCCAGTGAATCTAGAATGGGCTGGATATCTTGCTTCCCTCTCCGTTCGTGCCTCAGGCATTTCTTGTCACTTCTATGCTGAATTCTAGTGTTACCCATTAGATGATCTATTCATAGTGTGATTATATACTTGCTATTTTGGTTTTCCTTTGTGGAGAATATGAGTGCTGGCTGCCTCAGCCATCATCTGTTACCTCATGCTTTGAGATAAAAACTTTCACAATTTATTTGAACTTTTCTTACCTTAAAATTAAATGTTAAATCCTCTCTACAATATATGTCATACCTCACTTAATGAGGAATACATTGTACAGTCTTAGGTGATTTTGTCATTTTCATAAACATGATAGAATGTACTTACACAAACCTAGATGGCACAGCCTACCAAGCACCTATGCTGTATGGTACAGCCTATTGCTCCTAGGCTACAAACCTGTACAGCATATTACTGTTCTGAATATTGTAGGTGATTGTAACACAATGACAATTTTTTTTGTATCTAAACATATCTAATACAGAAAAGGTAACATTTTGCACTATGATGTTACTGTATTAGTCTATTTTCATGCTGCTGATAAAGACATAACAAAGACTGTGTAATTTATAAAGAAAAAGAGGTTTAATGGACTCACAGTTTCACGTGGCTGGGGAGCCCTCACAATCATGGTGGAAGGCAAAAGGCACGTCTTACCCCTTATAAAACCATCAGATCTCATTAGACTTATTCAATACCCCAAGAACAGTATGGGGGAAACAGCCTTCGTGATTCAATTATCTTCCACCAGGTCCCTCCCACAACATGTGGGAATTATGGGAGCTATAATTCAAGATGAAATTTGAGTGGAGACACCGCCAAACCGTATCAGTTACCATGGCTAGGTCATTAGGCAATGGAAAACTTTCAGCTCCTTATAACCTTATGGGACCACAACCATTTATGCGGTCCATCATTCACTGAAATGTCATTATGTGGTACATGACCATATCCACAAAATGTATGCATAATCTTTTTCAGTGACTTACAATATCTTACTCTTTTATTTCATCATTATTTTTTATTATAAAACTAATGCATGGATAAATTTTTATGTAAAGAATTTTAACAATACACATGTATCAAAAGCAAAATATGACAGTCTTTCTTATCACCACTCTCCAATCTCATTCCTACTCCTGTAGGAAACTACTACCAATAATTTGTAGGCATTTTTTGCAGTTTGCTTTATATGCGTTTTCACAGTTTGATTTCACATACTAGAAAAACCTCAAATACGTATGATTTAAACATGATAAAAGTTTATTACTCCATCTTGTAAATTACATCCACAGGTATATTGTTCAGAGTAGTTATGGCAGCTGTACAGTCACAAGGAACACAGAATTTGTTCGCACCACTATCCAATCACATTGTTTCTATTTTCAAGGTCACCCTATGGTCTATGATGACTGCTGGTGCCCCAGTCATTATGTGGACATTAAAGACGAAATGATTGGAGAAGAAAAAATCAAAGAGGTTGCACTAATTACCTGTTTTGCTTTTAAAGAGGCTCCTGAATGTCCTTTCCAAAAATTCTCCTCGCACATTTTTTACCAGAATTACATTTCATGGCCACATTGGCAGCAGGCAAAGGTGAGAAATGTCTTTTAGCTGGAAATATTGCCCCCTTTAATATTATTAGTGTTCTATTAGTAAAGAAGAAGGAGTAAATGTATGTTAGATAGGCAAAAAGAAGTACCTGCCCATGTATATAAAGGAAAATATACATAGGTGAATTTTTCATAAAGAAATTAACACTATCGATATTGACTTGAAAGTTACATATTTCATTTGGCAAAATGTTTTTCGAAATATCTCCATATGGATACGTAAAACTGCTTCCCTTATTCACAAATACTTATTGGACCAATATTTATGTGACAGGAAATAATCAAGGCAATCTATTACAGTTTTCAGTCTTTACTTACTACAATTGTAAATATATTTAAATATATTTAAAGTATAAAACATACTTCCCAATTACCTTCCAAAAAGACTTCATTAATTTTTACTTCAACCAACGATGAAACTCATTACTTTTAAAAGGCAAGCATTTTTAAAATAATTTCAACTTTTATTTTAGATTCAGGGAGTATATGTGCAGGTTTGTTACCTGGGTATATTGCATGATGTTGATGTTTGGGGTATGGTTGATTCCATCACCCAGGCACTGATCATAGTATTCAATAGTTAGCTTTTCAACCCTTGACCCTTCCCTCCTCCCCTCTCTCTTCTAGTAGTCTCCAGTGTCTATTGTTATCATCTTTATGTCATCACTATCCATTGTTTAGTTCTCATTTATAAGAAAGAGCATGCTGTATTTGGTTTTCTGCTCCTGCATTAGTTATCTTAGGGTAATGGCCTCTAGTTCCATCCATGTTGCTGCAAAGGACATGATTGTATTATTTTCATGGCTGTGTAGTATTCCATGGTTTATATGTACCATATTTTCTTTATCCAATCCACCATTGATAGGCACCTAGGTAGATTCCATGTCTTTGCTATTGTGAATAGTGCTGCAATGAACATATTAGTACATGTGTCCTTCAGGTAGAATAATTTATTTCCTTTTGGATATATGCCCAGTAATGAATGGGATTTCTAGTTGAACGGTAGTTCTGTTTTAAGTTCTTTCAGAAATTGCCAAATTACTTTCCAAAGGGGGTGAACTAATTTATATTCCCGTCAACAAATATGTGTGTTCTCTTTTCTTTGCACCTCACCAGCATCTGTTGTAAGGCAATCATTTTCATTAAAAAAGTAAAATAAATGAATTGTCAAATTTCAAATAGAATGAAATAACTTAATAACTAAGATGATCTCCATCTCTTCCAAGATATCTAAGTCTCCAAGCCTCTTCCCCAGAGTCAACCACAGTTACTAGTCTCTCGTGTATTAGTCCAGAACATTTTATGCCTTAAAAGCATATGTTGGTAGAGTTATACTCTATTGTTTAATTCAAGTAAAGACATACAAATCTGGCTTTTGTTTTGTTTTCTCCTCTTTGACTTTGTCACTTACCTGTGTATATTAAAATAATCCATCACCATATTCATTTTCATCACTCTTTTTATTTTTGCAACTGTAAAATTTACCCATCTATGGATAAAATTAAAATTATTAAATAGTTACTTCCGATGTTTAGATTGTTTTCCTGTGTTTACAAACTTTGCTGCAATGAACGTTTGTGTGTATCTTTGTACATACATTTGTATATATTTATATATGTATATTTACGTACATGTGCAAGTTTTGTAGATGTAGAATTGTTGAGATAAAGGATATCTTCATTTTACATTTTAATAGGTATTGCAAAATTACTCTGTATGGAGGTAGTGCAATTTAAGTTCCTGTTAACTTTGTTTAAAAGTGCCTGTTCCCTCACTGTCTCATCAACACACTGATTTTACTCAAATCTTTGTTTTGCTTTTTGTTAAGAACATAGGTGGAAAATTATATCTTGCTAGTATTTTAATATGTGTTATGACTCTCATTGAGCATAATTGTTTGTAATTAAATACCTTTTTATTATGTTCTCTGTGACATGCCTGTTCCCATAGTATCTCATTGTGATTTCGATTTGCATTTTTCTAATGATCAGTGGTGTTTAACTTTTCTTCACATGTTTGTTGGCTGCATAAATGTCTTATTTTGAAAAGTGTCTGTTCATCTCCTTTGCCCACTTTTTCACGTTGTTGTTTGTTTTTTTCTTATAAATTTCTTTAAGTTCCTTGTAGATTCTGGATATTAGACCTTTGTCAGATAGATAGATTGTGAAATTGTTCTCCCATTCTGTAGGATGTCTGTTCACAGTAATGATAGTTTCTTTTGCTGTGTTGAAGTTCATTAGTTTAATTAAAACCCATTTGTCAATTTTTGCTTTAAATGCAATTGCTTTTGACGTTTTCATCATGAAATCTTTTTCCATGCCTATATCCTGAATGGTATTGCCTAGATTTTCTTCTAGGGTTTTTACAGTTTTGGGTTTTACATTTAAGTCTTTAATTCATCTTGAGTTAATTTTTGTATATAGTATAAGGAAGGGGTCCAGTTCCAGTTTTCTGTATATGGATAGCCAGTTTTCCCAGCACCACTTATTAAATAGGGAATCCTTTCCCCATTGCTTTTTTTTGTCAGGTTTGTGGAAGATAAGATGTTGTAGATTTGTGATCTTATTTCTGAGATCTCTATTCTGTTCCATAGGTTCGACTATTTTTTACCATGAGAAAATATGGATTGATATTGTCAGATCTTCCTGTTTTTCAGCAACATTCAGAAATCAAGATTTTTATGTAACACTTCTTGATTTTGTAATGTCTTAATTTTGCCAAAAGACTGCATTAACTTAACAAATATATTCATAGGCAAGATGTACCTCATAGGCTACACCTTTCCAGCTTCTAAACTATCCTTGACTTTTAACCCCTTTTAAATGAAAATTATATACTTCTATGTTTATGATGATAATAATAGCAATAATTCATTGCCAAAGCAGAGCACTCACTGTTTATCAGACACTGTGCTAAGCACTTTACATATTTTGTCACATTTAGTCATTTTAAAATAATCTATGAGGTAGATATTATTGTTATCCTCATTTTACAAATGAGTGAGCTGAGGATTAGAGAGGTAGAACAACTTGTTCATAAGAGTAGAATTAGTATTTACACCCATGACTGTCTGAAATCAAGTCATTACTCTTAACCACTTACCATGAATGAAATTTTACACTGACAGCCATGGGTGTAAACACTAATAGTAAAATGCAGAGATAAAATCACCCCTTTTTTTAAACATAATTTTTGTATCCTTTATCTTCTTGGACTAAGTTGCAATTTTAAAAATAATGACTGTAAAACTTCTAACGCCATGCCTGAATCATAGTAACTGCTCTATAAATATCATGTATTATGTGTCTTTTTTGCAATAGATACATAATTTTTGTTATATTTGACTATTTTTGAAAGGATAGTTTCATAACTTTATCTGTAGGAAAACACATTGTGTTTATTAAACATAAAATAAGTTATCTAAGAACCAAATAAATTGTCGGAGAAACAAATAAATGTTTACTCTTTCATTTATACATAAAATTTGTAATAATTAGTGAAAAACAAATCCGGGACTCTAAATATTGTCAAATGCTTGTGCTGCCAAAAAATGAGTTTTGCACATTTTAACACTAAACTTTTATTTTGTTCTTTTTCTCTATTATCTGAATTTAGCAAGTCCCTTGACAACTTGTTGCAGAATTCATTGGGAGCCACAGAAAGATAAGGAAAGACCCAATTGTGAATTGAATCCAATGCTTCCTCATCTAAAGGCAACAATTGTCATCGTCTCATATTGTTAAGATTTATTTTCTGACAGAAGACTTTTGCTCTCCCCAAACTGACTCAAAAATATTCCAGAGCTATGTCTTTACTATGATTGACATTGGTAAGAAGAAAAGCATCTTTCTTTATGCTCTCACCAACAATGGAATTTTCTCACAACATTTGGAATTTTTGCATTCTGCTTTAGGTTACCTGAACTACTGACTGGCTTTTTCCATCTTCCCATAATCTACATTGCTTAAGTGAAGATTTATGTTTACCTGAGCTCTCAGAGATTTAAGCCTTTCATTGCTTTATCAATTTTTTCTGAAATATATTGCCATCAAAATGTCTTATATTTAGTAGAATGTAACCATACACTTATAGAATTGTTCTGCAGCAAGATACAAAAGCTATTTTTATATTTAGAAAGAAACATCAAATTCTAAACATTAACAGTACACTTCTCTGAAAATTGATTATATACAATTCCATGTATTCAAAATTTAAACAGTAGTGTCTGGTTCATGGTAAAATATAGTCTATCACAAATAATACATGAAGCAATATA
This sequence comes from Papio anubis, assembly GCF_008728515.1. NCBI lineage: Eukaryota > Metazoa > Chordata > Mammalia > Primates > Cercopithecidae > Papio > Papio anubis. Next base: position 64,739,227 of record NC_044996.1, read on the forward strand.
TCATAAAACAGCAACATGCCAGGATATTTTCTTTACTCTTTCTTTTTACTTTCTTTTAATAAGTGGTAATGAAAAGGTGCTGATTTCATGGCAAGTAGTGGAAGCTGTCATAGACTTGATACAATCTTTGGAACTTCAGATAACTGTTACTATTTTATTCAAGAAGGCTAAATTTGCAATACCATAATACTTAAGGACACTTGAAGAAAAATAACTCCTATGGAATTTAGTTATAATTATAATTCCACTTAATGATTATTAATCTTTTGATCTATTCACTAAATGCCCATTTTATGATAAACACAGTGTTAAGCAAACTAAAGCTAATATGGCACAGGTTTGCTTCCAGAAAAGTCATTGTCTGGTATTGAGGGACAGACATGTAAAAATCATAACCTCAATGAAATTCATAGGTACAATTGTAGAAGAAAGAAAAGAGCATGGTGTTGGGGACTAGGTGGGGAAAAGATCAGAAAAGGCTCCAAAGAGACTAAATTTAAGAAGAGTGTCAATAGTTCAAAGTTTTTTCATTGCATTCAAGGGAGTCATCAGGAGTAAATGCAAAGGAGTGAGGAAGGGAGCCTGGTTTGCTCAAAAAACTGCATCCTGAAAGGTTAGAACTTAAGTGCATTGAAAAGAATCAATGTCAGACCTTGGAGGACACCAAAGATGATATGAAGGAGTTTGATATTTATGCTATGAGAAATGTGTTGTAAGCAGAGTATAGGTCTATGTTCTAGGGCAAAAAAAAAAAAAAAAATTCTATGTAAATTTCAAAGTGAACACAATTAGCGTTGTTATCTGGGAAACATTACTTGATATTTTTATTCTCAGTTTTCTCAGGAGTAAAATGAAAATTATAATAAGAAAAACTAACTCTTACGAACTGTTTACTACATGCCAGGTACCATGGGTCTCCTCATGGATAAAATCTACATCATAGATTGAATGTGTTAACAACAAACATGCAAATATTAAGATAGCACACTGAACAGAACCAAGTTGGAACCTAATAATGATTAGTCCCTACCACCCTACAACTTAAAGAATTGCACTTCCAATCTCTCCACAATACAATAGATGCAGTTTTAAATTATTTCAAACTTTTTCTTTAATCTAGTTGAATAAAGTTGGCAACTAGCACATCTAATTGAATAAAAGATGCAGCTGAAAATTTGAATGTTTTCCAGAGGAGAGAAAAACAAACCCTAATATCCTGAGCCAAATGTATGATAAGAAGAAGAGCAGAAAAGTTGGAACTTGAAAATAATCTTGCGTCAAGTGTCACATCTTTGGAAATAGCCACTAGCCTGGAGTCAATCAAAGTTTCTCTGCATTAGTAGTAAAGAATGCTGATTCTATTCATCTTATTGCCTGTCTACTTCTCAGTATACTTAGGGGGTAGCTAATCATTTTTTGCCACTTTGCCAACGGGGTTCTAATACCTACGATTTGGTGCTGAATGCAGCTTCAGAGTTTCACAAAGCACATAATCCAACACTTTAGTAAAATAATCACTGAAACATATTAGATTTCACTCTCCTACCATTGCCTCCCAAGGATGATAAAAATAGGTTTCATCAGGAGAGATTTCCTGCTTCTCTAAAAAGAGAAGCAATTAAGAGAAGCTAAAATCACTTGATCTTCTTCAAAAATGAGTACTTATGTGGGGTGAGGGAGAGGCACATTGCATTGACTATAAAGTAGGTAAAAATTAAATACCTGCAAAACTGAATTATGTGAAAAATGTGTTACTTTAGCTTAATAAGTGCAAAAATCTATTACTTACATATTCAACTCAAATAACTAACAGTATGCCTTCTATGCTCCCTTGAATCTGAAAACAACAAAACACATGTATTTTGTGTTTCTTAATCCAGCACTCTATTTATACTAGCCAATTAAAATATAACCCCTTGTTTTTATTTTTTAAATAATGTTTTATTTTGAGGGATTTAAAATCAATATCTGGAGCCAATGTGTCTGCATCTTTCTGTTTATTACTACTACTCAGCTGGTGGAAGATTGATTTTCCTATTAATTTTGTCATTTTTTTAGGATATTAGGTTTTTGCCTAAGTAAGTAATACTAGGGTATGAGTTACAGTGAGAAAGGGTAAAAATAAAGAAAAATACACCAAATTTAGTAAGTGCAAGTATAGCTCTAAAGAGACATCATTATAAGATTGACAGAAAGATACCATCAGATACAACAAAAGAATAAATGGATGTCTCTCTGTGTGTTTGTGTGTGTGTGTGTGTGTGCGCGCGCGCGCGTGCGTGTTTAGCTAAATTCTATACTTTATTGAGGTTTCCTTTTGTGTTGTCCTGATGTGTGTTTGTTTTTTTTTTCTGATACCAGCATTCTGCTACGGTCTGAATGTCTGTGTCCCTTTCAAAATAATATAACAAAACCTGATCATAAATGTGATGATATTAGGGGGTATGGTTTTTGGGAGATAATTGGGCCATGAGAACAGAGCCATCATGAATGTGATTAACACTCTTATAAAATAGGCCCAAGGGAGCTCATTCACCACTTCCATCATGTAAGAATTTGGTAAGAAGGCACCATCTATGAATTAGGAAGAAGGCCCTCACCAGGCACTAAATTTGCAGACACCTTGATCTTGGACTTTCCAGCATCCACAGCTGTGAAAAATAAATTTTTGCAGATTCTAAGCCACTCAATCTATAAATATTTTGTTATAGCAGTCCAAAGAGACAAAGGCACATCCCACCAAACATGCAACATGACAATGTCATGTGTTTTAGGCTCTTCTTTGCTGTGATGGCTTCTTAGAACTTCATTTTGATGACTTAGACATTTTTGAAGAGTGCTTTGTAGACTGACTCACACTGAGATTTGTCTGATATTTTTCTTAGGTTTAGAGTGCATGAGTTTTGGGAGAAATGCAACAGAGATAACAGGCCATTCTCATGACATCACATGGTACACGCTATCAACATGACTTCTCACTATTGATGTTAACTTTGATCACCTATTTGTCTGAGATAGTTTTGTGAGGGATCTCCACTGTAAATCCATGCTTTCTGTCCTTTTCCCACTCTCTACTTTTTGAACGAAAGTCACTATCCACAGTGAACACATGAGGAGGGGGAAATTATGCTCTGCCTCCTTTAAGGTGGATTATCTATATAAATTATTTGCAATTCTGCACATATTTAGTTATTTTCCATTTATTTGTTTATGGAAATATATATATGTAACATGGACTTATAGATATTTATTTTAGGCTTTGAGTTGTCCTCCAACACTTCTCTGTTTATTTTGTTGCTCTAATTGTTCTAGCTTTGGTTCTTGGGGGCTTTTTAAATTGGCTCCTATTTCCCTTTGGCATACTCTCATTTTTGTGATTCTTAGGTACTTCTTTACTTTCTAGCACTGCAAGATGCTCCAAGTTCATCTTGTATACTCCTTGTCGCAGCAATGGTAGGCAGCCATTTCTCCAGGGAGCCTTGGTTACGCTTTACTAAAGGATGATATTAGACATCAACATTAGGGCACTGCATAGGTTTGTTGTTCCTGTGTGTCATTGCTTCTATGCCTTCTCAGAGAAAAGAGCAATGAAATTTATGTGTGTATACAAACACATGTATATACACAACTCAAAAAATATTCAGTCATGTATTTATTTATTTATTTATTTATTTATCTATTGAGACAGAGTCTCACTCAGTTGCCCAGGCTAGAGGGCAATGGCGTGATCTTGGCTCACTCCAACCTCTGCCTCCCGGGTTCAAGCGATTCTCTTGCCTCAGCCTTCCGAGTAGCTGGGAGTACAGGTGCATGCCACCACGCCAGGCTAATTTTTGTATTTTTAGTAGAGATGGGGTTTCACCGTGTTAGCCAGGATGGTCTCTATCTCCTGACCTCATAATCTGCCTGCCTGGACCTCCCAAAGCACAAAAATATTTATATATGTATACATCTGTGTCATATCAGGCTAAACCATGAGTTCATACTGGTCTCTCTAACTCTAATTCATTGTCACATGTGTTATTCTAGCCTTCTCCATTTGATTATTTATAACCTGTCTCTTTAATGATTAGAAATTTGAGTCCCATGATTTGCCATACATTTACTTAATTTTTCAATTGCAATATACATGTATTGTGCTTTCAGAATCATTAACCCATATGCTACACGAAGATAGCTTACAGACAGACATGCTCTCGGTTTTGACAATTATAAATAAACCTCCTATAAACACCTGTGTAGTTTTGTGTGGACATAAGTGTAAAAAATAGTTGGTTGCATAAATAAGACTGTTATTGCTACATTATAAGGTAAGACAATGCTTAACTTTGTAAGAAACTGCCAAAGTATATTTATTGTTTTGCATTTTCAACAGCAATGAATGAGCATTTCTCTTGTTCCACATTATCACCAGGAATGAGTATTATAAGTTTTGTTTGTTTGTTTGTTTGTTTGTTTTTTAGCCATTCTAATAGGTATGTAGTGGTATCCTTTGTTGTTTTAATTTTTGTTTCCCTAATGTCAAAAAATGTTGAGCCATTTTTAAAAATAGTTTATTTCAATCTGCACATCCTCTTTCATGATGTGTCTGTTAGGATCTTTTGCTCATTCTTTAATTGGTTTGTTTGTTTTCGTATTGGCCAATTTTAAGAGTTTTAAAAATATGGTTTTGATACAAGTCCTTTATCAGATATGTGATTTGTAGATATTTTTCCTTGGTTTGTAGCTTATCTATTCATTCTCTTAAAATTGTATTTCACAGAGAAAACATTTTAATTTTAATACAATTCAATTTACAATATTTTATATCATGAATTGTATTTTTGATGTGTCAAAATATATTGGTTACCAAACCCAAAGTAAGTTAGTTTTTTCTCCTATGTTTCCTTTTACAATTTCATAGTGTTTCCTCTTACAATAATCCATTTAAAGTTAATTCTTGGTTTAAAGCATAAGGTTTGTGTCTGTGTACTTTTTTGCATATGAACATCCAATTATTCCAGCACCATTTATTAAAAACGCTATCCTTTCTCCATTGAATTGTCTTACCTCTTTGACAAGATCAGTTGGCTGTATTTGTGTAGATCTATTTCTTGGCTCCCTATTTTGTTCTGTTGATCTATTCATCTGTTCTTTTACTTATACCACACTGTCTTGATTATTGTGGTTTGATAGTAAGTCTTGAAGTTAGGTAGTATCCGCCTTCCAATTTTGTTCCTTTACATTATATTAATATTAAGTATTTTGGATCTTTTGCCTTTCTATATAAACTTTAGGATATGTTTATTGATATCTACAAAATCGCTTGCTAATATTTTGGTGGAAATTTCATTTAATCTAAATGTTATGTTTAAAAAAATACATCATAATATTGAGTCTTTCAATCCATGAACCAAGAATATTTCCCCATTTATTTAGACTTTTTATCAGAGTTTTGTAGTTTTCTACATATAGAGCCTATACATATTTTAATATATTTAGATTTAAGTATTTCATTTTGGGGCAGAGTATTGTAAATGGTATTATGTTTTTAATTTCAAAATCAAACTGTTAATTGCTGGTATACAGAAAAGCATGCATACAACTTCAGTAAACACACTGTGTATACACCCCTCCCAACTGCTGGCAGGCCACTGTGCATGCAGACGGCCCACCCAAAGGGAAGAATCAAGGCAGAAAGGATACAAGATCCCAGAAGTATGCCAGCAAATAAACCCTACATCAAATGTCAAAATGCACACGTGTCTTTCAAGTTGCCTGCTTGGCCCTCTTGCAAGTGTACTTTCTTTCTTTCCTGATCTAAAGCTTTTTAATGAACTTTAACTCCTGCTGTAAAACCTATCTTGGTCTCTCCGTCTGCCTTAACGCCTCTCAATAGAATTCTTTCTTCCGAGGAGGCAAGAATTGAGGTTGTTGCAGACCCATAAAGATTTGCTGCCGGTAAAAATTTGAAGGAAACAAATCTGCTGCCAACAAAGTCCCACAATTTTGTCTGAGGTAATCTTTATTCCTGTTTTGAAGGATAATTTCATGGGCTGTAGCATTCTAGGTTGGTGGATTTTTTTTCTTTCAATATGTTACAAATTTTAATCCACTCTCTCTATGTTGTCTGGTTTCTGATGTGAAATCATTGCAATTCTTATACTTGTTCTTTTATAGATAAGAATTTTGTTTTGTTTTTGTTTTGTTTTAATCATGCTTCCTTTATAATTTTCTGTTTGTCTTTGATTTTTTTCCGTTTTAACATGTTATGCCAACAACATTTCCATATGTTTGTTTTTACAATTTATTCTGCTTAGCACTTTCTGAGTTTCATGAATCTGTGATTTAGTGATTATCACGGATTTTGGAAAGTTATCAGCCCTTAATTTTTCAAATAACTCTTCTGCTAAGTTCTCTCTTTTCCTTCTATTATTCCAGTTACATATTTTGATATTGTCTTACAGTCCTTAGTTGTTCCACTTTATTTCTTTTGTACTTAATTTGATAGCATTCTATTTGCCTATATTCAAGCTCACTAATTCTTTTCTCAGCCATGTTCAGTGTACAGATGAAGCTATCAAATGTATTTTTATTTTTGCTACCATGATTCTAATTTTAAAAAGATCTTTGCAAAAATCATAACAGTAAGAAAATTACAACAGTGAAATAGATCTGATCTAATCAACTTCATCTTGCCTTTAATGTCCAAACCACCCTTGGTCATTCCTGGGCATGGGCCAAGCTAACTTTGGGAGAAATTTAATTTATATTTTAAATGACAATAGCCCTTCTCTAAAACTAAACTGCTTCTGTAAAACCTGGTTAGGAAGAACAGGGGCCTGAGTTAGTAGTTAAACGATTCCTAGCCATTATTCAGGAGGTCACAAAATTTGAAACTTCCCCAATTACTCCTGTAAATAACAACATCATTGTGAAACATAAGATAGGCTTTTTAAGATGTGTTTTCAGGTCTTGCATTTCTGATGATTAGACGGCCCCACCCAGACCAGCAGCTCCACTGTGGACCTCACTCTGAAGCCCATTCAGTGCACAAGAACTGTTTTCCACAACCCTATGATTGAATTACCAACCAAACAGCAGCACATACACCCTAGCTCCCGGTCTGCCAAATTATCTTTTAAAACCCTAGCCTCCAAGTTTTGAGGGAGGATTATTTGAGTAATAATAAAAGTCTAACCTCTCAGTCAGATCTACATGTGTTAAACTCTTTCTCTATTGCAATTCCTTTGTCTTAATAAATCGGCTCTATTTGGGCAGTGCAAAAGAAGAACCAATTAGGTGTTTACAGTTTCTATGCTTTTGACATGCATCTTAATTTCTTATTGCAATCTGGACACGTATTGAGTAATAATGTCAGAGGCATCCTAACTAGAGTGACTCCATCTTGAATAAAGGCTGGATAAAGCCCAACCTGTTGGGTTACATTCCTAGGATGTTAGAAATAAGATGATTATGGTTGAGGGAACAAGTAAATAATGCTAACTAACTAAGGACCCAAAACTTATGAAAATGCCTCAATATTTTAAGAACAATGGCATTCTTAGTTTAAGAATACATTTTTCTTTAAAGACAATAGTATACTCATAAATTCTTGCTGAAATTGATACTACTCAGGAAAACAACAATACTAGTAGTCTGTCACAAGCTGATGACAAGAGTTTATAACACAGTACACCATTCTCAGCCTTAATATCCTACATAACGAGGCATTATGTTTAAGATAGGTGAGTTCCTCCTCTTGCTTTCTGAGGACATTCTACTCTGTAATAGCGTAGTTTCTAATAAATGTTTTAACGTTACTATATTCAGTGATTTGTCCTGAATCCTTTCCCATGTGAGATCCAAGAACCCACTCTTGAGATCTGAGCGTAGATCCCTTTTCTGGCAACAATACAAACTGAGGTAAATATACCTTTAGTGTAAAGATGTATTTTAATCTGGTTAGGATTTTGACTGTGTTTACCATTTGTTGTTGCCATGTGTAACAGAGGCTTCAAAGACCTTGTCTTTTTCTCTCGTTTTTTGTGTGTTTGTTGTTGTTGTTGTTGTTGTTGTTTGTTTGTTTTAGGGAGAGTCCGCTAATAATGCCTTTTAAAATGCTGTCTTTGTCTTGCAGTTGTTTTTAGCTGTAATGAAGTTATTATTATTGGAGGTTTGTTAGTATGGTTGTATGGTGTGGGAGAGCAGAACATTCTGTAGTATTTTGATTAAGTACCGTCTTTTCTGAGTCTGTATCCCAAAATTGTGACTTTTACGTGTCTCTGTTTCTCTTTCAGTGGTAGCACTTTTTTTCCCCAATCTATTTCCTTAAAGACTGTCCTCTGTTAGGTACTGTTTTGGTTTGTTTGTTTGTTTCTCCCTCAGGTGAGCCAGGAAAAATGGAGGTGGCTGGAATGAGGAGAATTCCCTTCCCCAACTGAGGTACGGTTTCTGAACTGTGTTCTGGCAAAGTCTTTCCCCTTGAGAGTTGGCTTTTTTTATGAAGAGTGCTCTGGGTGTGTTTCACAATGGTTATTTTCCCCTTCCCCATACCAGGATGTTCAGAATGTCTCAGCTCCTGAGACAAATTTGTGAGATTCCTGGTGGGAATATTCAAGAAAGCATAGAATTTTCCCACCCTCCCATCCTCACCACTTGGACTGCAGCCCCCAGGATTTTCTCACTTACACTCAGCCTTCATCCATTCATCAACATTGCTATTCAAGTATTCCTACCCATTTATGGCTTCAGTGGCTTCAGTTATAGGCAAACATCTCATACTTGTCTTCCTGGATTCACTTGTCTCTCCATATTTCAGAGTTGTAGTGTGTCCTGTGATTTCAGGTATCTGACAAGTCCAATAAAAGTAGACGCTTTTCAGTTGGCCCAGCTCTTTTATGTTGAAAGAATATGAATTACAATTTTCAAGCTCTTTACACATTGGATCCAAATTCTTAGGGTTTTTGTGTATACACACACACACACACATGCACACACAGAGTTGGTAAAGGATACAAACACTTGTAAAGTTCATTTAACAAGAAATGATGTAAAATAGTATTCCCAGGCAGAAGTAGGAGTTTTCTTGTAATTCAGAAGTTCCAAAAGAGTTTGTATTTACTTTAAAGAGTTAAAATTCCACCAGTCTTAATATGGTTGCAATATCAAATTTCCTAGAGATGTTTATTTATGTATTATTTCCTTCTCATTTCCCAGTTCTTTCGGGGCCTCTGGTAACACAGATGTAGCCCTTGAAGCTCTAAATACAAGTCACTAGCTCTTTGCTTTTACTAATAACATAGGGCAATAATGCAGCTTTCCTCATGATAATTACATTATTTGGCCTAATCAGTCCAGAAAATGGTATTATCTCCAACATATTTTTCAACATTTACCATGAGACTGGTTGAACAGAAGGGCAGTATTCAAATGTCCCATAATTTATAAGAGTAGGTGTTCAAGGTGTACAGTAGGCCTATTTATACAATACATAATTAATATTTTTATACTGGGTCCCAACCTTTAATGATTCAAGCTAGCATATATTCATATCTATACATAGGTAGTAGTATATATCTAGAGAGTATGTTAATGTATGATTAAACTAAATTTGAAGAATAAAATTATTCTAGTTTTAGAAGTTTCAGTAGCAGTTTGGACTTAATAATCGTGTGTGTGTGTGTGTGTGTGTGTGTATTACCTTGGAATTTCTGACTTGGGAAGTGTGGTTTCAGGAATTTGTATTTTTAATAAGGATCCCCTAGGTAATTCCTATAGTTGAAAAACTCTGGGAAATCTTGAGCTAAGCAATTGCCACAAATGAATCCAAGTAGCCTCAGAAGTACATCAGCTAAAATAATTCAAAGGGAAAAAGAGAAAAAAAACCTATTTAGATCTTGCTCATCAGTTAGGTCTCTATCACTATATTGCATCCTTAAGAGTCTGATTTTAATGCATAAAGCATTGAGATCTGTACAGAAAAATAAAACTTTGCCTTAGGCAACCTTCTATCTTTTTGCAATATCAGCTTCTGAAGTCTACATTGATCCTAGGTGGGAGAATTTCACATGTGGTCCCAACCTGTGTAGGAAGAACAACATAAATGTAAGAACACAGGGATAAATAAAAACATTTGGAGAGATTATTTAAAATATAGCTCTCTGATCTTTATCCCCAGAAATTTGGATGAATTAGGTACTAGTTGGGGTAAAAACCTCTGCATTAATCTATTACAAAGCAGAACCCAAGCTGATACATTGTGGTTTATCTTGGTGTCACTTGCATTCATCTGGGGCTGACTTTTCTTCCAGCTGCGTCAACTTAGATCAACTCCCTTGCCTTGAAGTCTTCTTAAGACTTGTGGGTAGGAGATGGCAGTGATAATTAAAAGAGAAGTTTAAACTTATGGGACACAAACTGCTTTCTTCAGTCTATTAAATAATGAGAGGTGAAGGAATTATGACAAACAAGACACGAAGACAGCCATATTCCAGAGCTTTCTGAAGCAAGATAAAATCTTTATCTACTAGAGGAAGCAAGCTTAAAGTGCTCTTAATCAGTTTGCAATTCTGGTGTTTGATGATCTCTATGTGAACTCATTCAGAGGAAAATAATTTGTAGATGCTGCACAAGATTTAAAAATGATGACTTCCTGTTGAATTAACAGTTTAGAAAAAGGCTTTATGATTATTTTCGTAGTTAGCACAGCACACTGGAATAAAGCTAACATAGAAAAGAGGGGTAATCACCTTCAAATGCAAAAGATAGAGTTATGAGAGGTAGAAGGAAGAGCAAATTAAATAACAGCTAATGAAACCTTAAGTCTTCCAAATACGCTTAAAATCCTAAGTTACAATATGGAAATAGATAATACTAATTGTATATTTGAAACCACACAGATTTAAGTAGTTTTAGGAAAAAATACTCATCTCTGCTTGTTTTTCAAACCATTAATATTTTATATCTTTCTGATTTACCAAAGACAAGTAATTTACATGGTTAAACCCCTTCTTGTTCCCTTCTTCTTTCCTTCTATCTTATCTTCCTTCTTTATTTCTTTTTTTCTTTCCTTTGCCTTTTCATATAAATATTGACAAGGCATTTAATGTGTAACGAGCACTGAGAGGGCAAGCAAAAATATTTCTTGAATAAATAAATTAACTTACTGTGAAAGAGAATTAGGTCCTGTCCAAGGGAGAAAGATGAGTCAAATCATCTGACAGTATTACAAGATTATTACATAAGATATGCACATATAATACTGATATAAAGTCAATTAAGAGATATCTTTAAATAACATAGATAAAGTTTTATACAATTATATAGATAGGAGTGATTACTTGCAGCTCCCAAGCCTGGAAAGTCTTCAAGAATGAGGTACTATTTGGAGTGAGTCTTAGAGAAAAATAAAAGATATTAATAGGTGGGAAATGTGTAGTATGGACTGCTCAGATTCCTTTCTTGTTCCTAAATTGCATGTGCTCTGAGAAGTATAAGAACTTGAAGAAGGGGTTCAATATCTGAGACTAGCTTCCACTCTCACTTAGTTGCATCCTAGACAAGTGACAGAGTCAGGTGCACCACAGCACCTTCTCAGACAGACCCAGCCAGTTACATAAGAAGAAACTTTCTATAAAAGCCTGCAACTCAGGATAGGCCTCTAACAACTGCAGAAGGTTTGCATCCTCCAAATTTATTTCCCCTACCTCCTAAGTATTTCACCTACTGTCAGTGCCAAAACTGTGCTCTTCCTCTACTCTTCACGCCCTCAAGTGCACATACTCATGTATGAATTTTCAAAGTCTGAACATAATATGAAAATCAAACTTGGCTTTAAAAACTTCCTCATCCATTATAGTACATTTGTAAGTGACCAGTCAGCAGGCCACTATCCCACAAAAATTTACACAAGCTGATACTGAGGAAGCAAACTCTGGGCCTACTACATTGCAATCTAATAAGCAACTTCTCTTTTCCTAAATTCTTCCACCCTGTGATGGGGAATCATGCATTAAATTTGAGGAGCTAAATGGGTCTCACATTTGCATAGGCTAAATTAGGATTTTGCCAAGTCCTTTGTCTTAAGAATATAAGTATCTTCCTTAATGGGTATAGGTGTCTTCCTCCATGTCATTAATGTAGATATGCACATATGACTTCTAACATTTTCCCATTTTGTCACCTTCGCACACGTTCCTGTCTCTAAAATTGTTTTGGCTCCCAATTGTCCTCCTCAAACTTGTTGCTGTGTACTTGGCATTAACTGCACTAAATCGGTCACAAACTGCTTTCAGCTACTTTGTTGTGTGTTTATCTAGATATAGTCTTTATAGACACCTCAATTTAAGGACTAGCATAGGTGCAAAATCTCGGAAAACTTCTACAACACCTCAGTTCTTTCATCCCACTTCACCAAATACCACCTAGTAACCCACTGGAGCTAGCAAGATCATTAAATCCTCTATCTTGATGTTAATTTTTATCCCTCCCTTTTGTCTAGACCTTCTCTTCTCATGATTTTGTTTGACAGAAAAACCTAGATTATTTTGAGCTAAAGAAATAGATTTCAAAATAATACATGTTTTATAAGATGTTTGCCAATTCCTATGACCAAAAGTGTTAAATGTCCCCGTTACTGTCAATATCCTCCTCCTACCTATTACTTACTACACATGTTACTTTTTCTCCAGTCTTCTGTCTCTGTCCTAACTTCGGCTATAAAATCAACATCTTCTAACATGGCAAATGTTTAGAATTTGCTGCTATAAACCACTCAGAGACCAAATGTCACTTACTTCCTTCTCCAAAGGAATCAGTTGAAAGTTACATTCAACTACTGCATCCACCTCAAATCCATGTGGGAAATACCCAGTACTTTCCATTGGATCAAGATTATGTTTCTCATGTTTTATTGGCTTATGAATTAAACAGCCAGACTATCTGACCCAATGTCCACCTAATATACAATGATGGAGCAGAGGTAGAATAATGACAATAAAAATACCTAAAGGAGAATATGAACTTTGGTGAACAGCTAGTAGTCTCTAACAAATATTTTTTTCTAAGCTGTTAGATACTTTAACACCTCTATTAACTATAATAGTTAGTTAAATAATAAGATATGCTGTTTTATCATTACAATGTTTCTGAAATTGAAATACATTTTTAATGTAATGTATCACTATGTCTCTGCCCTTTCTCTGTCTACTAGAAGAGTAAATGTTAAATTGTTGATATAAAGAAATATGATAATACATTTTAAAACCTAGCCTCCTTTGAACCGAGAGTCTCTTCAAAAGTATTAAAATTTTCTTGTTGAATTAACATTGAAATGTGTATAGATATGGAAAAATCAACAATGTCAACATCTCACGAGAGTCTATGCAGTTTGATTAATATTTCCCTAGTGTATCAGTCGGAATATGTTAGATTTTTCTGCAATTTCAAACAATCTTTCAAATTTTAGTACTTTATAGAAAGCAAATATTTATTTCCAAATGTTTTCTGAATATTCTGCTCCAAAATCTCTAACTCTGGGACTCAGGCTGACAAAGATACCGCTTTCTTGACTTCTTGAACACTAATGGTTTCCATACCATAGAGAAAGAGGTTTTCACCCTTCTAGAAAATGTTCTGGTCTGGAAGTGATAAATATTTTAGAATTCAAATGATTTTTTTCATGTCACGGGAGAAAAGAAAACTTGTCTGATAAATTGCTTAACAAAATTTTCAATAGAATAGTATATATTATTATGGGCTCACTTCTAACTTTTCCATCAAGGAATAGCCTCTCTCTCTGTTCTCCTTATATTTAGCCTTCCAAGCTAAATGAATGACTTCCTATGACTATCTCCTATAGAAGTACTCCCATTTACTGTAGGACAATTTCTTCTTACTTCCATGACTCAAGAAAATGCACATCTTTAATTTGGTAAGAACTTGAAAAGGAGCCCTCCAGAGTGTTTCATTATCACTGGTCAATACAAATAATTATAAAGGTTTCCACACAAAGGATCTCTGCCTTTGTAGCTTGGCAGGGTCTTCTACAAACACGGGAAGCTTGGAAATTGAACCTGGTCTCTCTATTGCTTGTAATTTCGGCTCTCAGGTCAGTTTTGAATTAAACTGAATGTCTAGTATCCATATTCTTATCAAATTTGAGGAGCCAAAGAGATTATAGTTTAACGATTATTCTTGATTTATCATGGAATCTGCCTACCATTAACAGGGATATTGTAATTATAGGATCACATACTTAAGCTGAAAGTCTCTTTAACCCAATCATTTTATTTATTTATTTATTTATTTTACTTTTTTGAGACAGAATCTCGATATGTATCCCAGGCTGGAGTGCAGTGGCACAATCTCAGCTCACTGCAACCTCCGCCTCCTGGGTTCAAGCGATTCTCTTGCCTCAGCCTCCCGAGTAGTTGGAATTTACAAGTGCCTGCCACCATGCCCAGTTAATTTATGTATTTTCAGTAGAGACAGGATTTCACCATGTTGGCCAGGCTAGTCTTGAACTCCTGACCTTAAGCGATCCACCCGCTTCAGGCTTCCAAAGTGCTGGGATTACAAGTGTGAGCCACCGCCCCCAGGTATTCCTTTCAGTTTATAAGTAAGAATACTGAGATGCAATTGTGGAATGTTAGCAAAAGTACTGACTTTGGAATGTCAAACATCTCCATATTTTATTTGTTGACTGCTTGGAGAGACTTTAACTTGATGAGAACTTTCATATTTGAAAACATTAAATATTTCTGTAAAATATGTTACGTAGGCAGGAACACCAGATGCTAATACTCATTTGTGTGGGTCTTTTGAATTCTAATAGTTGTAAACTGCATTGATTTAGAATGGTGTTAGCCCAGAATAGTTTGAAATCAGTGAAACACTGCAAGGTTTCATTGTAATCATCTCTATATCATTTTAATTGTAGAGAATATGCTGTAACAGAGGGCTATTTACTGGTTTGTAAGATTCCACAACACAATTTGGGGCTAACTTAGAATTTGGATCAGTACTAACTTGTAACATTATTTTTTGTGCCATGGTCTCCTTTTGCAGGCTAGTGAAGGCTATGAAACTCGTTTCAAAATAATAGTTTTAAAGGAATATAATAATTATGGGGAAATTTAAATATAATATGAAGACAAAATAAAGCATTATATTGATATAGTTATTAAAACATTTCAAAACACACAATGAAGTAATGTATTACTTGCATAGTAATATTTATCAACATATTACAACTGTCAAATGCTCATCATCACTGGCCATCAGAGAAATGCAAATCAAAACCACAATGAGATACCATCTCACACCAGTTAGAATGGCAATCATTAAAAAGTCAGGAAACAACAGGTGCTGGAGAGGATGTGGAGAAATAGGAACACTTTTACACTGTTGGTGGGACTGTAAACTAGTTCAACCATTGTGTAAGACAGCGTGGCGATTCCTCAAGGATCTAGAACTAGAAATAACATTCGACCCAGCCATCCCATTACTGGGTATATACCCAAAGGATTATAAATCATGCTGCTATAAAGACACATGCACATGTATGTCTATCGTGGCACTATTCACAATAGTAAAGACTTGGAACCAACCCAAAAGTCCATCAATGATAGACTAGATTAAGAAAATGTGGTACATATACACCATGGAATACTATGCAGTCATAAAAAGGATGAGTTCATGTCCTTTGTAGGGACATGGATGAAGCTGGAAACAATCATTCTCAGCCAACTATTCCAAGGACAGAAAACCAAACACTGCATGTTCTCACTCATAGGTGGGAATTGAACAATGAGATCACTTGGACACAGGGTGGGGAACACCATACAGCAGGGCCTGTCGTGGGGTAGGGGGAGGGGGGAGGGATAGCAACAGGAGAAATACCTAATGCAAATGACGAGTTGATGGGTGTGGCAAACGAACATGACACATGTATACCTATGTAACAAACCTGCATGTTATGTACATGTACTCTAGAACTTAAAGTATAATAAAAAATAAAATAAAATAAAATAAATGTAATAGAAAGAAAAAAAACAACCATCATTTTAAAATATAAATTAATATAATTGATATTTTGATATAGCTGCAACAACTAGACTACAATTTATGAATACATGCCATTTCTGTTGATTACACAGATGATAATACTACTGTGTCTTGTTGCTTACATTTATAATTGAAGGAAACACTGTACTAAGTTTCAGTTAGAGGCTAGTGAAAATAAAGATGTAAACATATCCCAATCCAAGTACATGAACAGACTGAATTATATCCATAGACCTGTGGACCTCAAGATAAAAGCATTATTTAAACTAATGTAATAGGAGATATAGAGTTCAAAGAATCTATATTTAAAAAGTAATTTAGTATAAAATGTTTAGATTTTATATCCCATTTGATTTGAATAAGGTAAGTGCATTCTACTTGCTATTATTAATATTAATATAGTTTCAAATTGTATAGATATATTTACTCAATCCTACCATAAAACCTTCTATTGAAATCTGTATTATTCCTCCAATGGCCTCTGAACCCAATTATAACTAGAGAAGTATCTCTAATGTTTTAAATAAATCATACAGAGAAAAATTCATTTATTTTAGAGAATAAAATACATTGCATTTAATACAACATTAAGGTTTATTTCTTCAAGCAGAGTTATTTATCAGTGTCATGAAATATACTGATTTATGACAAACTAATAGTAAAACAACAGCAAAAAAAAAAAAAGAAATTACATGTCCTGTTAACTTGTTTAGCATATTAAGGTATGCTAACCTGTGCTATATACATGCTTTAATAAATTTGTTTCTATAATTTTTACATGTACAATAATTACTATTGTGTTCTAAATAATTCATTTTCCCTTCATATAATACTTAGTAAAAGCATTCTCCCAATTTTTGAAATTTAAATAATGAGTCATTATATGCTCAGTGTAAAGCCTTCACTGAAATGTATTTGAATAACTTTCTTCCTAGATATAAAAATATTCTTAATCTCAGATGATAGAGATCAGTTCTGAAAACTATCAAGGTATCAAGTGCTTTCCTTCCTTCATTTATTCCCAGAAACAGCAAGTAAAGTCATCTCTAGAAAATATAAAGAAAAAGAGCATTTTAAAAGAGAAAACTAAGTCATAGGGATGGACAAAAGCACAATGATCATGAATCTTAAGTTTTACATTTTCATGTATAAACTATTGTGTAGCTTTCTGATAGTGTCAACTATAGCCTATATCAGGAATCAGCAAAATATGGCCCTCAGGGCAAATCCAGACTCATTTTGGTAGCCCATGAGCTAAGAATGATAGTCACCTTTTTAAATGGTTGAAAAAAATAAAAATAATGTTTCATGACATATGAAAATCATATAAAATTCTAGTTTCAGATCGTATACATGAAATTTTATTTATTCGCGCTCATTTGTTTTTGTATTGTCTACAGCTGCTTTTATGTTACAGAGGCAGAGTTATGTAGATTTAACAGACACTCAATAGCTGTTAAAGCTGAAAATATTTGCTATATTTACTATTTTTATAATAAAAAAGCCAAACTGTTCTATATGAGGAAAAGTTTACTGCTTAATAATGACATTTTCTGTTAAATATTTCTTATTTAAATATCACAGCTGATGTTTCACAGGCCATCTTTCTTTGTCACTCCCAATGTTGACCATGGAGGTCTCAGGGCATTCATTTCACAAATACTTATTGAGTGGTACCTCCCAAGTGTGAGGCATTGCATCAGGTGAAAGAATACAGAGGGTAGCAAAAATAACCTGTGTATGAATTGACTTTATTGTAGTCCTAGAATTCTCCTTAGTGGTTTTACTCTTGCTTGGGTTTCCTTATAAAATGTTACCTTAGACATTTAAAATACATCTCTCCTTGCATCCTTTTCTTCCTATGGCTCTTTCACATTGCCTATGTAAGAATAGAAATGAAAGCAAATGACACATTTAGAAGCACATTTCTTATGTTCTGACAAAACTATATTTTTTGGATCAAGTTTATCTACCCATATTCTCTATAACCTTTGACTGAGTGTTTAAACAAGGTACCAGTCTTTCATGCAAATAGACCTATACTGCTTCCACCCTTTAAACATGTCTATGAATTTCTAAATTCAGGAAGTACTCATCTGAAGCCATGCAGCACTGTTACATTAAAAACATTACGTCTCTTCAAAATTTCAGAATGTTACTTACACTAAGGAGGTTTGTTTGTGAATAAATAACTTACTACTATATAATACTTTCTTGCTACAATGGTATGAAAATTGTGTCTAACAGGATATTACAGTGGTTTGAGTGCCCCTTCCAAGACTCATGTTGAAATTTAATTGCCATCATGATGATAATAAGAGATTGGACCCTCAATAGGTGATTAGGTAATAAAGGTGCTCCCCTCATTAGTGGATTAATGCTCTTATTACAGCAGTGAGCTCTTAATGAAAGGATGAAGTTTGGCCCTGATTTTCTCTCAGTCTCATGAGTTTGCTTACACTTCTGCCTCCCACCATGGGATAACACAGCATGAGGGCCCTCATTGATGCTGGTGCCGTGCCTTTGACCTCCCGGCCTCAAGAACCATAAGTCAAATAATCTTCTGTTTTTTATAAATTACCTATTCCGAGTTTTTAGCATGAAGGGGTGTTGAATTTTATCGAAGGTCTTTTCTGCATCTATTGAGATATTCACATGGTTTTTGTCATTGTTTCTGCTTATGTGATGGATTACATTTATCGATTTGCATAATCAAACGTTGAACCAGCCTTGCATCCCATGGATGAAGCCGACTTGATCGTGGTGGATAAGGCTTTTGATGTGCTGCCAGATTCGTTTTCCCAGTATTTTATTGAGGATTTTCGCATCGATATTCATCAGGGATATTGACCTGAAATTTTCTTTTTTTGTTGTGTCTCTGCCAGGTTTTGGTATCAGGATGATGCTGGCCTCATAAAATGAGTTAAGGAGGAGTCCCTCTTTTTCTATTGAATGGAATAGTTTCAGAAGGAATGGTACTAGCTCCTATTTGTACTTCTGGTAGAATTCGAGTGTGAATCCGTCTGGTTCTGGGCTTTTTTTGGTGGGTAGGCTATTAATTACTGTCTTAATTTCAGAACTTGTTATTGGTCCATTCAGAGATTCAATTTCTTCCTGGTTTAAGCTTGGGAGGGTGTATGTGTCCACGAATTTATCCATTTCTTCTAGAGTTTCTAGTTTATTTGCGTAGAGATGTTTATAGTAGTCTCTGATGATAGTTTGTATTTCTGTGGGATCAGTGGTGATATCCCCTTTATCATTTTTTATTGTGTCTATTTGATTCTTCTCTCTTTGCTTCTTTATTAGTCTTGCTAGTGGACTATTTATTTTGTTGATCTTTTCAAAAAACCAGCTCCTGGATTCACTGATTTTTTGAAGGATTTGTGTGTGTGTGTGTGTGTGTGTGTGTGTGTCTGTCTCCTTTAGTTCTGCTCTGATCTTAGTTATTTCTTGTCTTCTGCTAGATTTTGAATTTGTTTGTTCTTCCTTCTCTAGTTCTTTTCTTTGTGATGTTAGAGTGTTGATTTTAAATCTTTCCTGCTTTCTCCTGTTGGCATTTAGTGCTATACATTTTCCTCTACACACTGCTTTAGCTGTGTCCCAGAGATTCTGCTGTCTTGTGTCTTTGTTCTCATTGGTTTCAAAGAACTTATTTATTTCTGCCTTAATTTTGTTATTTACCCAGTAGTCATTCAGGAGCACGTTGTTCAGTTTCCATGTAATTGTGCGGTTTTGAGTGAATTTCTTAATCTTGAGTTCTACTTTGATCGCACTGTGGTCTGAGAGACTGTTTGTTATGATTTCCATTTTTTCGCATTTGCTGAGGAGTGTTTTACTTCCAATTATGTGGTCAATTTTAGAATAAGTGCAATGAGGTGCCAAGAATGATGTATATTCTGTTGATTTGGGGTGCAGAGTTCTGTAGATGTCTATTAGGTCCACTTGGTTCAGAGCTGAGTTCAAGTCTTGAATATCCTTGCTAATTTTCTGTTTCATTGATCTGTCTAATACTTACAGTGGGGTGTTAAAGTCTCTGACTATTATTGTGTGGGAGTTTAAGTCTCTTTGTAGCTCTCTAAGAACTTGCTTTATGAATCTGGGTGCTCCTGTATTGGTTGCATACATGTTTAGAATGGTTAGCTCTTCTAGTTGCATTGATCCCTTTACCATTATGTAATGCCCTTCTTTGTCTTTTTTTAATCTTTGTTGGTTTAAAGTCTGTTTTATCAGAGACTAGGACTGCAACCCCTGCTTTTTTATTTTTTATTTTTTTTGCTTTCCATTTGCTTGGTAAATATTCCTCTATCCCTTAGCAAAAAGAACAAAGCTGGAGGAATCATGCCAGCTGACTTCAAACTATGTTACATGGCTATGAGAACCAAAACAGCATGGTACTGGTACCAAAACAGATATATAGACCAAGAGAACAGAACAGAGGCCTCAGAAATAACAACACACATCTACAACCATCTGTTCTTTGACCAACCTGACACACACAAGCAATGGGGAAAGGATTCCCTACTTAATAAATGGTGTTGGGAAAACTGGCTAGCCATATGCAGAAAACAAAAACAGAACCCCTTCCTTGCACCTTATACAAAAATTCAAGATAGCTGAAAGACTTAAATATAAGACCTAAAGCAATAAAAATCCTAGAAGAAAACCTATGCAAAACCATTCAGGACATAGGCATGGGCAAAGACTTCATGACTACACCAAAAGCAATGGTAACAAAAGTCAAAATTGACAAATGGGATCAAATTAAACTAAAGAGCTTCTGCACAGCAAAAGAAACTCTCATCAGAATGAAAAGGTAACCTACAGAATGGGAGAAAAATTTTTGCAATCTCTCCATTTGACAAAGGGCTAATATCCAGAATCTACAAAGAACAACAGATACTGGAGAAGATAGGGAGAAATAGGAACGTTTTTACACTGTTGGTGGGAGTGCAAATTAGTTCAACCATTGTGGAAGACAGTGTGGAAATTCCTCAAGGATCTAGAACCAGAAATGCCATTTGATCCAGCAATCCCATTACTGGATATATACCCAAAGGATTATAAATCATTCTACTATAAAGACACATGCACACACATGTTTATTGCAGCACTGTTTACAACAGCAAAGACTTGGAACCAACCCAAATGCCCATCAATGATAGACTGAATAAAGAAAATGTGGCACATATACACCATGGAATACTATGCAGCCATAAAAAAAGAATGAGTTCATGTCCTTTGCAGGGACATAGATGAACCCGGAAACCATCATTCTCAGCAAACTAACACAAGAACAGTAAAACAAACACCACATGTTCTCTCTCATAAGTGGGAGTTGAACAATGAGACACATGGACATAGGGAGGGAAACATCATACACTGGGGCCTGTCATGGGTTGCTGGGCTAGGGAAGGGATAGCATTAGGAGAAATACCTAATGTACATGATGGGTTGATGGGTGCAGCAAATCACCATGGCACATGAATACCTATGTAACAAACCTGCACATTCTGCACATGTATCCCAGAACTTAAAGTATATTTAAAAAAATAAGTAAATTACCTATTCTGTAGTATTCAGTTATAGCATTAGAAAATGGAAGAAGGAAGAAAATTGGTATCAAAGAGTGGAGCTGTTGCTATAAGAAATACCTGCAAACATGGAAGCAGTTTTGGAACCAGGTGATGGGCAGAAGCTGGAAAAATTTGGAAGTACAGGCTAGTAAAACCCTGTATTGCAGTGAATGGAGCAAAAGGGACAATTTTGGTGAGGACTCAGAAGAGGAGAGCTGTAGGGAAAGTATGAATCTTCTCAGTGATTATTTATGCAGTTGTAACCAGAATATTAGTAGAAATATGGACAGTAAAGGCCTTTCTGATGAGGTTTCAGATGAAAATAAAGAACATCATATTGGAGCTGGAGTAAAGTCTGTATTTGTTATACATTTGCAAAGAACTTGGAAGAATTGTGTAAACGTCTCAAGAGTTTATGGAATGCAAAACTTAAGAGTGATAAAATAGGATATCTGGTGGAAAAAAAAATCTAAGGAACAAAACATTCAGGCTGCTCCGTGACTAATTTTAACTACATAGAGTGGGATGCAAGAGAAAAAAAATGACTAAAATATTAAATTTATAATTAAAAGAAAAGCAAAATGAAAAGATTTTGAAAATTTTCTGACTGGCCATGTGAAACGTCAAAAGGCCTGTTTAGGAGCGCAAACTAAATATCTGGCTAATTAACCATTTGATAATGAGATTACTTTGAATAGTACAAAACCAAAGTCTCTTTATTAGAACAATAGAGAAAGAATCCAAAGGAATTTCAGAGATCTGCCAGACTGCCCCTCTCATCACATGCTCAGAGCTCTAAGAGGGCAGGTTGGATTCCAAGGACAGGTCTTCCATGGTCTCACTGCCCAGAGCTAACTTGGGTCTCCAGTCCTTGCATTCCAGCAAATAACTCCTTGGCTGCTTCAGTGATTATTCCAGTCGGCTCAGGTTCAGCTCAATCCTCTGCTTCAGAATGTACAAGCAGTAAGCTTTGGCAGTGCCCATATGAAGCTAATTTTGCAGGCATGGAGAATGCAAGAGTTAAGGGGGCTTCTTCCACCTAGATTTGAAGGCCCACGGATGGCCTGAGGACCCAGGAAGAAAATGACCATAGAGTGGAGCCACCACATAGAGGCCCTACTGGGGAAATGCTAAGCAAAAAAGCGAGGTTGGAGCTGCCCAGAGAATCCACACTAGGGCAATACCTAGTGGAATGATGGGTGTGAGACCACCTCAGAGACCTAAGAACTGCACGGCCACCAGATTGCAACTCCAACCTGTGAGAACTGCTGCACAGGCTGAGCCCAGTTTCATCATAGGGGAGGGATTTCCTGAAGCCTTGGAGGTCAACCACTACAACAGTGTTTCCAGGATGTAAGATGTGAATTCAAATGGGTTTTTCCTCTAACTTTAAAACTTAATGTTGTTTGTCCTTTTGGGTTTGGGACTTATTTGGGACAAGTTATCTGTCTTTTCTTGCCTATTTCTCTGTTTTGGAATATAAATGTCTACTCTATGCATGCCCCACCGTTATATTTTGAAAGTAGATAACTTAGTTTGATTTCACAGGCTTACAGCTGGAGGGAATTTTTCTCAGAATAAATCATGACTTAGTCTCACTCATTCTGGTTTATTTATTTAATTTTTTGAGACCAGATTTTACTCTATGGCCCGGGCTGGAGTGAAGTGGTGCTATCACAGCTCCCTGAAGTCTTGAACTCCTGGGCTCAAGTGATTCTCCTACCTCAGCCTCCCAAGTAGCTGGGACCACAGATGTGTACCATGTCTGGCTATTTTTTTAAAAAAATATTTTTGTACAAATGAGGTCTCCCTGCGTTGCTAGACTGGTCTCAAACTTCTGAGATTAAGTAATCCTTCCAC
The DNA here is from genome assembly GCF_008728515.1 of Papio anubis. NCBI lineage: Eukaryota > Metazoa > Chordata > Mammalia > Primates > Cercopithecidae > Papio > Papio anubis. The sequence continues at coordinate 64,762,707 of NC_044996.1, forward strand.
CATGGCCTCCAAAATTGCTGAAACTGCAGGCATGAGCCACTATGCCTGGCCCAATAACTGATTTAAATGAGACTTTATATACTTTGGACCTTTGAGTTCATAATGGACTGAATTAAGATTTGGGAGCTATTGGGATGAAATGAATGTATTTTGTGTATGAGTTTTGAGTAGCTAGGATCAGAATGACATCATTTGAACAGTGACTCTCAAACTTATGTTGAAATTTACTTGGCATTGTGTTGCTTTTAAGAGGTGGGATTTTTAAGGGGTGATTAAGTCATAGGGGGTCTGCCCTCATGAATGGTTTAATGCAGTTATCAGTGTAATGGTCTCTTGATGTAAGGATAAAGTTAATCATTCTTTCTGTCTTATTCAGTTGCTTGCCTTTCCACCTTTGCCATGGGATAATGCAACATGAAGTCCCTCGCCAATGTTAGTGCCGTGCTCTTGGACTTCCAGGTCTCCAGAACTACTAGCCAAGTAAGTTTCTGATTATTATTAATTACCCAGCCTGGTATTCTGTTATGGCAGCAGAAAACTGATGAAGAAAGGTATATTAAAGTCATATACAAATGTAAATATTAATAATCTAAGTACTCTCACATTTATTTACTCATCTAAGAAATATCTATTGAACACTGTCATAATTAAAGCTATGCTCTTCCATTTTGTCCCCCCAAATCACTAAACTATCAAGACTTAATGTAAACTTTGCTAGACAATCAAAAACCTAGTTATGTCCAGCCTTCTAACATGCCCTGGTTGGGGATATGGATTTTTTTTGTTCTCCAAATATATTCTAAACCTCATGCATTTCAAAATCATATTTAATATCTGTCTATAACTAATATATTATAGAATATTTGTGCTATAAATACATATTGTTTCATGATAGCAATAACAATTAAAACATTTTATTTTGCAAGTCAGTAAAATAATCATTATCTTTGTAATTTAGAGATCATTTGGACTCAGGAAGGGGAACATCACACACCGGGGCCTATCATGGGGAGGGGAGATGGGGGAGGGATTGCATTGGGAGTTATACCTGATGTAAATGACGAGTTGATGGGTGCAGCACACCAGCATGGCACAAGTATACATATGTAACAAACCTGCACGTTATGCACATGTACCCTACAACTTAAAGTATAATAATAATAAATAAATTTAAAAAAAAAAAGAAAAAAAAAAGAAAGGCTGATGAAAGTTGCTCACACAAATGCATTTATCTTATAAGAGTGTTTGGTACATAGCAGATAATCTGTAAATTTTTTTAATGAACATTTAGAATTTTTACTCAAATTTAAATTTATGTTAATTAATAATGTATATTTCTCTAGGGTTGCAGAGACAATTCATAATTAAAATAAGTTTTTCTACACCAAAATTATATCAACAATAGCAAACTAAAATCTGATTTTTAGAAATATTAAATGATAAATGTGTATCAGTTTGCATTTTATAAATGGTGTCTATTTGTATTGATTGAATATAAAATTACCATCTCATATGAAGCCACCCAAAGAGAATAATATAAATTTGTTTTGGTTTTACTTAGTATCCTTGTATACTGTACCCTAGTTTTTTCTTTCAGTGATAAAATGCCATTCAGCTCTAACTGTCTAATTGCCTAACTACTTATCAAACAACAGTTATATACTTTATCTCTAATCTGCGTTTATTTAGTAAAATGGATTGATTTCCCTGGGTCGTCATTTACTGTAGTCTAAATTATCCTAAATATTGGCAATAAAACTTAAAATCCTGCCAGAAAAAGCAAATTAGTCTTTTACGTTTTTCTTTAGAATAATTTAGCTTTACAGGTATAGAAAAATCACTCTATATTACATATACTAGGAGAGAAGAAAGTAAGGACACTGAAGCCTCAGACAAAATAACATGGCCAAAAAACAGGGGCATCCCAAACCTTTTGTTACTTCTTACCTTAATAATGTAGAATCAGTGTCAAAAAGAATTAATTGAATTAGTGAACAGTCTAAAGAATTCTCAAATCTTAGGGGACAAAAGGTTGCTTCTAGAAAGGTCTTAAAACTCTATTAAAAACAGTTGAATAGCAGTCACTGCAGTAACTGACACTGCTATTCATAATAATTATGAAAACTCAGAATTGCTCTGGAAAGCAATTGGTGTAACTAGAAAGCTTCAGCAGATTTATGTCATTTCCCATGGAAAAAGACACAGGATTTTCTTCCTTGTTTTAAACATTAACATTTTTAAAGCAGTTTGTGGGGTTGGGTAATAATACATAACTGTAGTAATAAAGGCAGTGTAGTTCTTTGTCTGGGGAACACTTGAAGGCCAAAAACAATTAATGCAAGCAGCAGTGGTATATCAAACATAAACACTGAGGCAATATACTACAGTAAAAAGTATACTGTGGCTAAAAATCAGAATACCTGAAGTGTCTTTCCAGCTCTGATGTATATGAGTCACTTTTCCGGGCCACTGTGAACTCAGCTGTACCAAGAACATTAAATGACAAGCTCTACTCAAGCATGCATAAGTGTTCAATATATATTTGTCAAATTAATGAAAATGAATGTTTTCCCTCTTCACTAGAGACAATATACAATATTATTTTAAAATATAGTGATACATAAGCATGGTGATATTATTGTTAATCTGTACTCTTCAATCAACTGCCAATAGCTGTATACAACTGGGTGGGTACCTGTGCTAGCTGGGTTCTCCAGAAGTAAAATGCTGAGCCAGAGTTAGGGGTGCAAATGGTTGATTAGAGAGTAATACCTGTCAAAAGAAAAAAAAAAAAAGAGAGAGAAGAAACAGAACTGAGCAATGGGAGCCATCAGATCAGGATGTAGATCAAAGTCTCTGGCTGCCCAACAGAGAGATCTGTATCAAAGACTGCATTATAGATAAGTTCTGTTGGAAAAATATAATGGACCATCATCTTGTCTTGGAGCTTCTCCAAACAGATTAGAACCTTGCCTACTACTTCATTGTTAAGTCACTTGCCATATTAGCCCAGAGAAGAGTGTAATCTTAGATTGACAGCTGTGGAAGAACCAGAAAAAAAAAAAAACAACAATATCTGGAAGCTGTCAGCTACTATGCTTCCTGCAACTAAGCAAGTAGTTTTTTAAAAAAGAAAGAGTGAAGCAGACATCTCTGCATCTGCCAAGTACGTAATCTGCCTGTGTCTTAGTGCTTTCATCTATAAAATAGAAAGATAGCCAGATTACCAACTATGCCTTGCATAGAAGAGATATTTCATATTTGTGTGAGACTAAGAGTGGTTATATTAGTCAGGGTTCCTAGAGAAACAAAACCAATATACATATAAATAATTTATAACAGCAATACTATAAAGTGGGGATCATGTATAGGTGTAGAATTTTTACATGCTATTAAAATTAAGTTATCAGCTTAAAACAGAATGCTGGCCGGGCGCGGTGGCTCACGCCTGTAACCCCAGCACTTTGGGAGGCCGAGGCGGGCGGATGACAAGGTCAGGAGATCGAGACCATCGTGGCTAACACGGTGAAACCCCGTCTCTACTAAAAATACAAAAAATTAGCCGGGCATGGTGGTGCGTGCCTGTAGTCCCAGCTATTTGGAGGCTGAGGCAGGAGAATGGCGTGAACCCGGGAGGCGGAGTTTGCAGTGAGCCCAGATTGCACCACTGCACCCCAGCCTGGGTGACAAAGCGAGACTCCATCTCAAAAAAAAAAAAAAACAAAAAAAAAACCAGAATGCTATAACCTTCAGCTATGTGATATATTGCAATAGCAACCATAAAGGAAATGTCTATAGAGCACACATAAAAGAAAATGTTTGAAGGGAATCAAAGCATGCTACTCTAAAAAAAAAGTCAACGAAACACAAAAAAACATTAAGAGAAAAATTGAGGAACAAAAAGACACATTAGATCAGAGATTGATGTAATACTAAGAAATGCCCTAAAGGATCCCCTATATTCAAAGCATACTCTTTCTTGCCTTAACTGTAAAGTAACAGTCTAATTTCCCCTTAGTAATCAGGCTCAATCAAGCCAGCCAGTATTGCAACTGCCTTCATTGTCTTTTGATTCAGAACGTTGAAGAGCCCAAAGTGAATGCAGAGAAGTCTTAACTTCCCGTTCATTGTTGTATCTCCTTCTGGAAGCATTTGTCCTTTTGGACCAAAGATTTCTAGGTTAGCAGAGTATGAGGTTTCAGAGACAGAGGAAAGAAAAAATCCTAATGGATTATTAAGGGTAATAGTGAGTAGCACAACTTTCATTTTCACCCCTTGATTCCTGGACCAATTAATTCTGCCTACAGGAGAAACAGTATCATATATTTGATGCTTATTTATAACATATACAGCCTCCTGTACAATCTTCCCCCAGTCCTACAAGGTACTAGTACATAGCTGGCAATGCAACTAAATTTTCAAAAGGCCATTCCACTCTTTTATCAAACCAGATGCTTTAAGATGATGTAACGTAGTCTTTCAGGGATGATCTAGAAAGGAGAGGTAATGCTACAACTGTCCATTTTCAGTTGGATCTGAATACCACGCAAAAAGCATCAGTAAACCAGGCCTGAGTTTTCTCTTCCTCTGAAAACTAATTGAGGATAACTTATACAGTCACAGGAGCTAGCTGGGAGACAGAAAATAATGTAACAAGAATGAGGACTATGGGAATTTGGGTCAGTTCTTCATGTAAATTACTTGTGCCCTCACATCCTGCCTCAGACCAATTTTTATATGTCACTCTCATTTTATGATGGAATATTGTTGTGCTTTTAGAAATTTATGGTTTAGTGGGTCAGACAACACCAAATTCACGACAGGCAGCCCAGGTTCCATGATCTCTTGTTAGCCTATGGTTAAGCATTCAGTCCCTATTCAGGCCCAGTAGCAAGTCAAAGAGCAGTTTATCAAAAGAAGAGTAATTTTCACAGAAGATGCCATAGATATTTTTCAAAATTTTAAAGATCTGTGCTTTATGTTTAGGTGCCTACCAAAAGTCCAAAAGGCATCTTTATCTGTAACCGAGACTTCAAACACCATTGAGTATACTGTCTCAAGTGGCCCTCGTGGCCGAACAGCTTGAACAATGGCCTGTACTTCTTGCGGAGACTTCACTTGTTCTGGGTCTCATTGAAAACTAGAAGCTTTTTGAGTCATATGATAAAGGAATAAAGTAGTACACCAAGTGAAAAATATGTTGCCTTCAAAATCCATGCCCACCTTGCCTTTAGGATTTGAGCACTGCGACTTGGCCCTTGCCATCCCAGAATACAATTATTCTCATGGAATTTAGGTTACCCAATTAAGTGGCAGCAGTTCCCACTGTAATGTGTGCCTTATGTAGAAGAGCGACCACAGAGTTCTTAAAGGATGTTGGGCCTTCCGCCACAAATTTATTTCTCACAGTCATGGTAAAAGGTGTATTCTCACAGGGTGAATGCACAGTTCTTATCCCACACCCTTAATACCCATTCTCATATACATTCAGAGGATTTCTGTCTGAATAAATTGGAAAAATATTTTAGTTATTTTGAAACTTAGTATACATCTTCATGGGTCATACTTTGTACATCATCTTCAGTGGTTTGCTGAAACTTCAGTCTAGTTGTAAGTATAGAAGTACAAAGGGTTAGGGGTGGCCATGAGGACAATTAGTGTCTTGCTCGGTAACTACCTCTGGGAGACCATTATAGTTTCCTCAGGGTAAATAGGGTTAATCACCTCCAAGGGTTTAGAATGGCTGTTTCCTCTCGAAAAGAGACTCATTAGAATTTAGTAGTTCAATATTGCTAGGTTCACAAGCATCTTACCATATGTCTGCCTCCCATTTTTCAGGATTCCACTGCTTCCCAATCAATGCCCTCATTTTAATTTGTGTACTTGAGTCACTCACTGAATGAAACTCTGTGTTTATTTCAAACAATTTTAGCTTTATGGCTGTGGAAAAAAGGGTTTCTTTCAGAGCAGAGATAGAAATGTCTAGGCCACTTATGTAGCACGCAAGATGGGAATTTTAATACATAAGCTTACCATTTTTTAACCTTTCTATAAAGCAGAATGAGGAGCAGACAATTTCATTATATTAATTATGCCGGAAAAGTTCTATGGTAATTAAATACATGGCCAACCAGAACTTTGCCTCTTTTAAGTATTTCATTAAGAGTATCCGTTAGTGATATTTTGTATATCTCTATTGCCACATCATATCATGGAATATTAGCAATCTCTAAATTTGGAAATATAGTCATTAGTGTTTTAAATCAAATAAGTATAGAGAACCAATTCCAGAAACCACAAAACAACGTCATAAAACTCATTAAGATTCTGTTGTGCTAAATCTATAAGGAACTTAAATAATTCAACAGTCCAAAAATCAAATAACTGCATTAAAAAGTTGGCACAAGATATGAACAGACAGTTCTCAAAAGAAAAATACAAGCAGCCAACAAATATGAAAAAAAGTCCAAAATTGCTAATCATCAGAGAAATGCAAATCAAAATTAAAATGAGATACCACCTAACACTATTCAGAATAGCTATCATTAAAAAGTCAAAAAACAAGAGATCCTACCAAGGCTACAGAGAAAAGGGAATGCCTATAAGATGTTGGTAGGAATGTAAATTAGTCCAGCCACTGTAGAAGGCAGTCTGAAGATTTTTCAAAGAACTTAAAATAGAATTACCATTTGACTCAGCAATCCAAGTACTGGATATATATCCAAAAGAAAATAAATCATTCTACCAAGTCTTCACAATAGAAAAGACATGGAATCAACCTAGGTGCCGATCAATGGTGGACTGAATAAACAAAATATTGTACATATACACCATGGAATATTATGCAGCCACAAAAGAAACCCCAAATCATGTCCTTTGCATCAACATGGATGCAGCTAAAGGCCATTATCTTAAGCAAATTAACACAGAAACAGAAAACAAAATATTGCATGTTCTCACTTATAAGTGGGAGCTAAATATTGGATACTGATGACATAAACATGGCATCAATAGACACTGGGGGCTAATAGAGGAGGGATGGAGGGAGGGGAACAAGAGTTGAAAAGCGAACTGTTGGATACTATGCTTGCTATCTGGGTGAAGGGATCATTCATGTCCCAAACCTCAACATCACACAATATACACATGTAACAAACCTGCACATGTATCCCCTGAAACTAGAATAAAAGGTTGAAGCTGTTTTTTAAAAAGATTGTGTTCTTCTACAACCACTCTTAGTACAAAAGTAAGTATTAGTTATGTTTTCCCCTAAAAACAGAACCAATGGAATTTATAGAAATTGGCTTTTGTATTGTGAGGACTGGAAAGTCCAAAATCTGCAAGACAGACCATCATTGGAAATTCGGGCAAGAACTGATGTTTCAGTCTTGAGTCCATAGGCTAGAAATTCAGGTATAATCTGTGATTGCAGCCTTGATACAGAATGTATTCCTCTTCAGGTGATTACAGTCTTTTCTCTTAAGGTCTTCAATTGTTTAAATGAGGCTCACCTACATTGAAGTTAATCTCCTTTATGTTAATTATATCTGCAAAATATCTTCACAGAAACATCTAGACTAGTACAGGCAGACTTTGTTTTATTTCACTGTGCTTTATTGCACTTCACAGATACTACATTTTTCACAAATGGAAGGTTTGTGACAAATCTGCATAGAGAAAGTCTATTGATGCCATTTGTCCAATACCATGTGTTCACTCTGTGTCTCTGTGTCACATTTTGATAATCGTTGCAATATTTTAACTTTTGTGTTATTATTATAAATGTTATGGTAACTTGTGATTAGTGATTTTTGATGTTACTGTAATTGTTTTGGGCACCGCAAATTATGCCCATATAAAATGGCAAACTTAGTAGGTCAATGTTGTGTATGTTCTGACTTCCCCACTGACAATCTATTTTCTTATTTATTTCCCTATTCTCAGGCCTACTTATTCTCTGAGACACACAATTTGAAATTATCTAACAATCCAATTAAAATTGGCAAAAGATCTGAGTATACATTTCTCTTTTTTTAAATTTGTGAAAAATGTATTTTTTTTTGAGACAGAGTCTCACTCTGTCGCCTAGGCTGGAGTGCAGTGGTGCGATCTCCGCTCACCGCAAGCTCTGCCCCGCGGGTTCACGCTATTCTCCTGCCTCAGCCTCCCGAGTAGCTGGGACTACAGGCACCTGCCACCATGTCCGGTTAATTTTTTGTATTTTTAGTAGAGACAGGGTTTCACCGTGTTAGCCAGGATGGTCTCGATCTCCTGACCTCGTGATCCGCCTGCCTCAGCCTCCCAAAGTGCTGGGATTACAGGCGTGAGCCACGGCGCCCGGCTACATTTCTCAAAGAAGACATGCATATTTGTTTTTCACAATGGCCAATAGAGTAGCGGCATCATTAGCCTTCCTCTCCCACTTGGAAGGATAAAATAGGGTGTAGAGATTCACACTGTGATCTTTTCTCAAGAAGTAATGCAAGAACTGATCAGGAAAACCAAAGGAATCTACAAACCCTCTGAAGGAAGCAGGAGGCTGCAGTCTACACTGCTGACTGGAACTCAGCTTGCTTCTACCAGTGGAACACTGTGGGAGTGGATCTGCCTCACCAACTGTATGGAACTGTGTGGGGCTTACTACCACCTGGTACTCCTCACTCTCTGTGCAAACTCTTCTGTGTAGCAGAAGCAGCAACACTCACCTCTGGAACATCAGTCCAGTGGCCTGAGACCTACTCCCATCCCCCAACACCCACAGAAGCTGCTGTTTTGCAGGCGAAGACTAAGAGTGCAAAGACATCTACCCACCGTGATTGCTTAACACAAAGGACAGAATTTCTTGGGAGCTGAATGGCCCTGCCCATTGCCTACAATACCAGAATACCTTCTCTGGGCAACATAAGGCAAGCAAAAAATTTCACTAATACTACTGTAGCTGGTGCTCTTTTGCAAGTGCCACCTCCTGGCTGGAAGTCAATGAACACTGTCTATTATAGCATTTCCTGGTAGAATAAACTGTGCCAAGGAAGGAGAATATCACCACACAATCTCAGCTATTACCTCTGCCTGCACCACTCTGGTTAACCAAGAGGTTCTGATCTTGTCCAGGTGACCAGTTCAGTACTGCCATAACCAGCATTCAAGTAAGCCAACAATTTCCAAGAAATTTCCAAGAAATTTCACAAAGTCTATGTCACTCCTCTGACACCCCCATTATATATGGTGCTGCTACCCACCTCTGGGAAACTTGAGGACAGGTCACATCACTGGATCCCTTGCAAAAATCCCCCAACACCAGCCTGGAGTATGGCAACTTCACTGGGAGGCTAGACCCAGAGGAACAACAATACTCACAGTAGTCTAGCTATTGGGGATTCCCCTCTTAGGAAAAGGGGTAGTCTACCACATTAAGGGAACACCCTGTGGGACTAAAGAATACAGATTTCACACCTTGAGCACCAGATCCTTCCACTGGTGGAAAGCTTCTTTCAGCAGAGGCACAACTGCAGTGCTGGGCTCAGCAGGGAAAGTCTTCAGCTCTGTCCCAACAGTCAGACAGTGCTGGTGCACATGAAGGGTCTTGGAGAAGAGGGAGACATTTTTCCCTTGTCTATTACCATAGGCACAGTTGGGGCTTCTCCCATGGGAGCTTGGTGTGGGTGCAACTATAGACAATCTTTCTGAAACACGCCAGGGTGACTGTATCTCCACAGCAGGAGCATCTTCTAAGTTCAGGCTTACATGAGAGACAAGGTCCAACTCCCTCTCTACTTGAAACATCAACGTTCTTACGTACGAAAGGAATAGCCAGAGCATGGGGACAGGAGTGTCTGAGAGGTAGATAACTTTTCTGCTACCCTGGCAGCAGAGCTGAGGTGGCTCCAACCCTTTCCCCAGTAAGACCTTAGTTTAAGATCACTTAAACTAAGTCTCACTGAGACCTCCTCCAGCTACCCCTGTCAAGGCTGGGGTTTCATTTACCCACCTGCTTTAGCCACAATCAGTTCCTACCTCAGGACACTTCCCCTACTAGACTAAAGTCTGAACCATCAAACCAGTAAATAAAATACTGGGGTTAAACAAATAAGTAAAATATTTTATGCCAGGTGGGAATTAGATAGATTTTAAGAGACCTCTACCATTCCAGCCTCATAGGAGATAGTGAACTAGCTCTCACACCAAGCACATAGCTACTACAAACAGTATGTAAGAAAGCTATCATACAATGACTCTCAATAACCAAGGAACTCTTACAGATTTTTCACCCCTGAAAGCACCAAGAACTAAATTAGGCTATAATTAACTACAAGTATTAAAGTCTTATCGTTAAGGGGAAAAAGGAAATTTTAAAACAAACAAACAAACAAACAAAGAAAGAAAAACACAGTCAAATCAAGCATAAATTCAAGAGTAATTACAAGAGATAGTCTACCCAAATGAGAAGAAACCTGAAAAATAACTCAGGTAATATGACAAAACAGGGTGCTATTATATCCTCAAAAGATCACACCAGCTCTTCAGTAATGGCTCAAAACCAAGACAAAAACTTTGAAATAGCAGATAAGAAATTTAGAAAGATGATTATTAAGTTACTCAAGTTGATATCAGAGAAAGGTGAACACCATCATAAAGAAATTTTAAAAGCAGTTCAGGATGTGAATGAAACATTTTCTAGAGAGAGAGATACTGTCAAGAAAAACCAACCAGAACATCTGGGAATGAAAGACACCTGAGTGAATTACAAAATGCAGTGGAAAGTTTGAACAATAGACTATAATAAGTATAAGAAAGAATTTCAGAGCTCAAAAACAAGGCTCAGGGATTAACTCAATGAAACAAATATTTTAAAAAGGAGGAATCAAAATAAATGAATAAAGTCACCAAGAAATACAGGATTATGTAAAATGGCAAAATCTAAGAATATTTGGCATTCCTCAGAGAGAAGAGAAAATAATAAGTTTGAAAAAATTATTTGAGGAAATATTTAAGAAAAACTTCCCTGGTCTGGCTAGAGATCTAGATCTCCAAATCCAAGAAGCTCAAAGAACACCTGGGAAATTAATTGCAAAAGATCTTGACCAAGACACATAGTCACCAGGCTATCTAAAGTCAAAACAAAAGAAAGAATTATAAGAGCAGTAAGACAAAAGTATCAGGTAACCTATGAAGAAAAAAGCTATCAGACTAACAGCAGACTACTTAGCAGAACCTTAGAAGCCAGAAGGCATTGGGGTCCTATCTATAACCTCCTTAAATGGTCAACTGTCAGCAAAAAATTTTGTATCTCAGAAAACTAAGTTATATAGATGAAGGAGAAAAGAAGTAGTTTTAAGACAAACAATTGCTGAGGAATTTGTCATCGCCAAATCAGCACTACAAGAAATGCTAAAAGGAGTTTTAAACCCTGAAACATATGCCAACTATGCACCAAATAGAATCTCTTGAAATCTTAAAACTCACAAAGTCTATAAAATAATAATACAATGAAAAAAAATCTGGGTAACTATTAACATAATAAAGAGAACAGTACCACACTTCTCAATAGTATCATTGAATGTAAGTAGCCTAAATACTCCACTTAAAAGATACAGAATAGGCCAGGCATGGAGGCTCACACCTATAATCCCAGCACTTTGGGAGGCTGAGGCAGGTGGATCACCTGAGGTCAGGAGTTCGAGATCAGCCTGACCAACATGGTGGAACCCTGTCTCTACTGAAAATACAAGATTAGCTGAGTGTGGTGGCACATGACTGTAATCCCAGCTACTTGGGAGGCTGAGGCAGGAGAATTGCTTGAACCCAGGAGGCAGAAGTTGCAGTGAGCTGAGATCTCACCATCGCACTCCAGCCTGGGCAAGAAGAGTGAAACTCTGTCTCAAAAAAAAAAAAAAAAAAAAAAGGATACAAAATAGGCTGGGCACAGTGACTCATGTCTGTAATCTCAGGATTTGGGAGGCCAAGCTGGGTGGATCACCTGAGGTCAGTAGTTCGTGACCAGCCTGACCAACATGGTGAAACCCCGTCTCTACTAAAAATACAAAAACTAGCTGGGTGTGGTGGTGGGCACCTGTAATCCCAGCTACTCAGGAGGCTGAGGCAGGAGAATTGTTTGAACCCAGGAGATGGAGGTTGCAGTGAGCCAAGGTCATGCCACTGCACTCCAGCCCGGGTGACAGAGCAAGACTGTCTCAAAAAAAAAAAAAACCAAAAGATACAAAATAGAAGAATGTATAAAGAAATCACAAACCAAATACCTGCTGTATTCAAGAGACTCACCTGACATGGAAGTAGTCATATAAACTCAATGTCAAAGGGTGGAAAAAGATATTCCATACAAATGGAAGCCAAAAAGCAAGCAGAAGTAGTTATTCTCATGTAAGACAAAGCAGACTTTAAAGCAACAACAGTAAAAAAAAAAAAAAAAAGACAAAGATGATCATTATATAACGATAAAAATATCAATTAAATAAGAAAATATTACAATCCTAAATTTCAATATACCAAACACTAGAGCTCCCAGATACATAAAACAATGACTACAAGACCTAAGAAATGAGATAGAGAGCTAAACAATAATAGTGGGAGACTTTAATACAGCAATGACAGCACTAGACAAATCTTCAAGACAGATAGTCAAAACAAACAATGGACTTAAGTGACACACTAGAACAAATGAATATAGTCACCAGGCTATCTATAGTCAAAATGATATAACAAATATCAAAATAATAAATATTTACAGAACATTCTACCCACGATCTGCATAATATACATTCTCATCAGCATATGGAATATTCTTCTAGATAGACTGTATGATAAGCCACAAAACAAGTCTCAATAAATTTAAAAAATCAAAATCATATTAAGTATTTTCTCAGATCACAGTGGAATAAAACTAGAAATAACTCTAAAGGGATCCCTCAAAACTATACAAATACATGGAAATTAAATAAATCTGATCCTGAATGATTTCTGGGTTAACAATAAAATCAAGATGGAAATTTCAAAATTATTTTAATTGAATGATAATAGCATAACAAGTTATCAAAACTTCCAAGGTACAGCAAAAGTAGTGGTATGAGAAAAGTTTATAGCACTGAATGCCTACATCAAAAAGTCTGAAAGAGCACAAATTGACAAGCTAATGTCACTGTTCAAGGAAATGGAAAAAAAAAAAAAAAAGAACAAACTAAACCTAAAGCTAGAAAAAGAAAAAAAAAATAAGGATAAGAGCAGAACTAAATGAAATTAAAACAAGCAAAAAAAATATGAGAGATCAGTGAAACCAAAAGCTAGTTTATAGAATAAATAAATAAAATTAATAGACCATGATCCAGATTATTCAAGAAAAGAAGAGAGAAGGTCTCAATAAGCTCAATTACAAATGAAACTGGAGACATTACATCCTACACCACAAAAATACAAAAGGTCATTTTAGACTACAATATACACTTCTATGCACACAAACTAGAATACCTAGAGTAAATGGACAAATTCCTATAAACATACAAACATCCTACATTACATAAGGAAGAAGTAGAAACCTTGAACAGACCAATAACAAGCAGCAAAATTGAATCAGTAACTTAAAAATTGCAGACAAAGGAAAAGCCCAGGACCACATGGATTCACAGATGAGCTCTACCAGATACTCAAAGAAGGACTGGCCCCAATCCTACTGACACTACTCCAACAGATTGAGAAAATAAAGAATCCACCCTAAATCATTCTATGAAGCTCGTCTCATCCTGATACCAAAACCAGGAAAGGACTCAACAGGAAAAAGAAAACTACAGACCAATTTTCCTGATGAACATAGATGCAAAAATCTTCAACAAAATACTAGCAAACCAAATCCAACAGCACATCAAAAAGGTAATTTATCATGATCAAGTGGGTTTCATCCCAGGATACAGGAAAGTTTTAACATATGCAAGTCAATGAATGTAACATATTACATAAAAATTAAAAACAAAACTATGTGATCATCTCAATAGATGCAGCAAAAGCATTTGACAAAATCTAGCAACTGTGTATAATAAAAATGCCCTACAAACTAGGCATACAAGGAACTTGCCTCATAATAAAAATCCTGTATGGCAAACCCACAGCAAACATCATACTGAATGGGGAAATGTTCAAAGCATTCCCTATGATAACTGGAACAAGACAAGGATGCCCACTTTCACCACTATTGTACAACATAGTTCTGGACATACTAGCCAGAGCAATTAGGCAAGAGAAAGAAATAAAGGCCATCCAGATTGGAAAAGAGGAAGTCAAACTCTCACTTTTTTAAAGATAATATGATTGTTTTCCTAGAAAATCCTAGACTCGTCCAAAAGACTCTTGTATTTGATAAGTGAATTTAGTAAAGTCTTGTGTTACAAAATCAATATATATAAATCAGTGGCACTGCTATACACCAACAATGGCCAAGCTGGGAATCAAATGAAGAACTCAGTGCCTTTTACAATATCTGCAAATAAATAAAATATTTAGGAATATACTTAATCAATGAGGTGAAATCTCTCTACAAGGAGAACTACACATAGTGCTGAAAGAAATCATAGATGACACAAACAAATGGAAACACATCCCATGCTCTTGGATGGGAAGAATTGATATTGTGAAAATGACCGTACTGCTTAAACCAGTCAACATATTCAATGGAATTCCCACCAGAATGCCAAATTTAAAAGATTCTGCACAGCAAAAAATTAATCAGCAGAGTAAACAGACAACCCACAGGATGGAGAAAATATTTGCAAACTACGCATCTGACAAAGGGCCAGTATCCAGGAGCTACTAGCAACTCAAACAAAATAGTAAGAACATAAATGGATGTTTCTCAAACGAAGATATACAAATGGCTAACAAACATATGAAAAAATGCTCAACATCACTAATCATCAGTGAAAGGCAAATTAAATCCACAATGGGATACCACCTTACTCCTGCAGGAATGGCCATCATTCAAAAGTGAAAAAACAATAGATGTTTTTATGGATATGGGGAAAATTGAATGCTTAAATGCTGCCGGTGGGAATGTAAATTAGTAAAACCTCTATGGAGAACAGCAGAGATATTCTTTAAATAGCCAGCACTAGATCTACCATTTGATACAGCAATCCCACTACAGGGTATCTACCTAAAGGAAAAGATTATTATTTCAAAAATACACCTGCACACATATATTTATAGCAGCAAAATTCACAATTCCAAAGATATGGAACAAGCCTAACTGCCTATTGACTAATGAGTAGATAAAGAAAGAAAATGTGGTATATATACACTATGGAACAATACTCAGCCATAAAAAATGAAATAATGTATTTTGCAGCAACTTGGATGAAACTGGAGACAATTTTTTCAAGTGAAGTAACTCAGGAATGGAATACCAAATACCATATGTTCTCACTTATTAGTGAGAGCTAAGCTATGAGTACATAAAGGCATACAGAGTGATATAACGGCCTTTAGAGACTCAGAAAGGGGAGGTTGGGAGAATGGTTAGGGATAAAAATAATACACATTAGATACAATGTACACTGCTTGAGCAATTGGTGCACTAAAATCTCAGAGTTCACCGCTATATAATTTGTCCATGGAACAACAACAACAACAACAACAACAAACTCTTGTTCCCCAAAAGCTATTGAAATAGAAATTAAAATTTTAAAATCCCCAAAAGAAGACATACAAATATCAAACAGGTATATAAAAAGATGTTCAGTATAACTGATAATCAGTGAAATGCAAATAAAAACTACAACAAGATATCATTTCATTCCACTTAGAATTGCTTTTATCCAAAAGTCAGGCAATAACAAATGCTGGAAGGATGTAGGGAAAAGGGAACTCTTGTACATTGTTGGTGGGAGTGTAAATTAGTACAACGGGAAAACAGTTTGCAGGTTCCTCGAAAAACTAAAATTAGGCCAATTAATAACCCTACAACGACCTCCACGTGTTCAAGTAAAAGGATGAGTCACACATATTTCACAATAAATTAAAAACTAGAATGACTAAGTTAGTGAGGAAGAAGTGTCAAAAGCTGAGATAGGCTCAATCCAGGCATTTTGCACCAAATGGTCAAGTTTTAATGCAAAGGAAAATTATTGAAAGAAATTAAAAGTGCTACCTTAGTGAACACATGATTGATAAAAAAGCAAAACAGCCTTATTACTGATATGGAGGAAGTTTTAGTAGTCTAGATCAAAAATCAAAGCAGCCATAACATTTCCTTAAACCAAAGCCTAGTCCAGAGCAGGGCCCTAGCTCTCTTCAATTCCACGAAGACTAACAAAGGTATAAAAGCTACAAAAGAAAAATTTGAATCTAGCAAAGGTTAGTTCATGAGGTCTAAGGAAATAAGCCACCTTCATAACGTCAAAGTGCAAGGTGAAGTAGCAAGCACAGATGTAGTAACTGCAGCAAGTAATCCAGACGATCTCTCTAGCTGAGATAATTGATGAAGATGGCTATACTAAACAACAGATTTTTTTTTTTTTTTTTTTTTTTTTGAGACGGAGTCTGGCTCTGCCACCAGGCTGGAGTGCAGTGGCACGATCTCGGCTCACTGCATGCTCCACCCACGGGTTCAAGTGATTCTCCTGCCTCAGTCTCCCGAGTAGCTGGGATTACAGGCACACGCCACCACGCCCAGATAATTTTTGTATTTTTAGTAGAGATGGGGTTTCACCATGTTGGCCAGAATGGTCTCAATCTCCTGACCTCATGATCCACTCACCTCAGCCTCCCGGAGTGATGGGATTACAAGCGTGAGCCACCGTGCCCGGCCAACAACAGATGTTCATTGTAGATGAAACAGCCTTATATTGGAAGAAGCTGTTATTTATAACTTCCATAGCAAAAGAGGAGAAGTCAATGCCTGGGTTTAAAGCTTCAAAGGATTAAGTTAACTCTCTCATTAGGAGCTAATGTATAATAGCTGGTGACTTTAAGATGAAGCCAATGCTCACTTACCATTCCAAGAATCTGCTAATTCTACACTGTCTGTGTTCTATAAATGGAACAACAAAGCTTAGATGGCAACACACATGTTTACAGCCTGTTTTACTTAATATTTTAAGTTTGCTTTTGTGACCTACTGCTCAGAAAAGGCATTTGTTTTCAAAATATCAATGCTCTTTGACAACACACATGGTTGCCCAGGAGGTGTAAAAGATTAATATTTTTTTATGCTTGCTAACACAACATCCATTCAGCAGCCCAAGGAAGAATAAGAATTTTGACTTTCAGGTCTCATTGCTTAAGAAACATATTTTGTAAGCCTATAGCTGCCATAAATAGTCATTTATTTGATGGATCTGGACAAAGTAAATTAAAAACTTTTTTGAAAGGATTCGTTATTCTAGATGCAATTAAGAATATCTGTGATTCCATGAGATGATGTGAAAATATCAACATTAATAGGAGTTTGGAAGAAGTTGGTTCTCATCCTCTTGGATGACTTTTAGTGAATCAAGACTTTAGTAGAGGAAGTCATTAAGATGTGGTGGAAGTAGCAGGAGAGGTAGAATTAGAAATTGAGCCTTAAGATGTGACTGAATTGCTTTAATTTCACAACAAAACTTGAACGAATGAGGAATTGCTTCTTGTATGTATGACGAAAGAAAATGGTTTTTGAGATGGAGTCTACTCTGGTGAAGTTGCCATGAACATTGTTGAAATAACAAGAAAGAATTTAGAATATTACATCAACTTAGATGATAAACCAGCAGCAGAGCAGCAGGGTTTGAGAGGATTGAGTTCAATTTGGAAAGTTCTACCATGGACAAAATAGTGTCAAACAGCATCTCATGCTACAGAGAAATATTTCATGAAAGAAAGAGTCAATTGATGCAGAAAACTTCGTTTTTGTCTTATTTTTAAGAATTACTATAGACACTCCAACCTTCAGCACCCATCACTCTGATTAGTCAGCAGCCGTCAACATTGAGGAAAGACCCTCAGTCAGTAAAGGGATTATGACTCGCTGAAGCTTAGATGATTATTATCATTTTAGCAGTGAAGTACTCTTAAATTAAGGTACGTATATTGTTTTATAGACATAGTGCTACTATACAGTTAATAGCCTATAGGTGTAAACATAACTGTTATATGCACTGGGAAATCGAATTATTCATGTGACTCTCTTTCTTGTGAGATTCACTTTATTGCATTGGTACAGAACTTGACCAAGAATATCTCTAAGGTATGCCTGTATTTGACCCAAAAACTGGATACTCTGACATAGCCAAGTTGACACATGAAATTAATCAACACAGTGATATTTACCGTGTTATCTTGTGTGCTATTTTTGATGATCTATGGAGCTCTTTGACAAGATAATTATTCTATAGATAACTTAATGGAAAATACTGGAGTCTGGAATCAGACAAATTGTGATAATAATCTATTTCCTATATATATGCCTTTAGTGAGTTCCTTATCCTCTCTGAGCCTCATTTTTCTTTCGTTTGACAAATGAGGATATGACAGCACTAACCACATATAATTTTTATGACAACTTCATGAAATAATACATTGCACGTTGTAAATGCTTTATGAGTTTAGATATAATTCTATATTGGCGGATACTAGTCCCTGATCACCAAAATCTATAATTTTCTAGGAAGCCAATGTTTCTTTAGGAGGATGACATGGCAAGCTAATATTTACCAGACTCCCTTAGGATAAGTTCTGTCCTGTGATTAATTTTCACCAATTGAATGTAAATAGAAATGGTCTATTGGGCCAAAGCCTTTAAGTGAGTATTCCTTTTCTATGCTCTTTTTCCTTTTTCTAACTGATGCAGACAACAATGAGACCTTGGAAGGGGGAGACAATTCTCCATGAGTCTGATATTCTGCATGTCTTGTGAATGAGCACTGATTGGCTTTTGTTCCGAACCATCTTTTCAAGGATGTCTGTATACTTAATAAGGTTAGGCAATGTAGATTTCTCCTAGAGTTGAGAGCAGACACGCTCACTACCCAGAGAAAGATTGTATCTCTCTCCTTAGTAAAATTAGGCAAGCTAACACCACTATGCAAGATTTTCCTAATCTCAGGCTTTCTCTCCTGCAACTCAACTCACTGTATGTGCAGGCATCAACTGCCCTTCTTTGTGCCACCTTGTAAAATATGGTGCTCAGGAAATCAGTGAAAAAATGCTGGTACTTTGGTTACTGCTATGGCTACCTTTTTTTTTTTTTTTTTTTTTTTTCTGACCTAAGAGTCTTGCATCCTCTACCAGCATTCATGAAACTATAGTAGGCTAACTTGTTAGTTTGCAAGTCAGGTAAAATTTCAGACCTGGGTGGGAGGAGGGAGAGGATCAGAAAAAAAAAATACTTATCAGGTACTGTGCGTATTACCTGGGTGATGAAATAATCTATATACCAAGTCCCCATGATACGAGTTTACCTATATAAAAAACCTGCACATGTACCTCTGAAAATAAAATAAAAGGGGAAAAAATAAGCTCAGACTCATCACAGTACTTTACATTTAGGGAATGGATAGAGCTAAAAGATGGAAGGAACATTGATCCTTGAATCAACACATACAGGAGATATGCCTGATTAGCAGGAAAACCCATCTGATATGAGTGAGAAATAAGCTTACATTGTGTTTTAGCCATTGTGATTTTGGGGAATTATTTGGTATAATACTTAGCCTATTCTAAGTGCCACACAATTTAAATTTTTTTAAATTCTAGACATTTCTCACTGTTGTCCATTCTTTCCAGTGCTCTAGTACTTAATTTTATTATTTGAGGTCATCACATCAGTTGTGTATAGACCTCATCTGATATGGGCTATGAGGGAAATCTCTCAATAATGCATATGAGTGAGAAAAAATACAGTCACCAATATTATTGAGTTTTTTTCTATTTAAAAATAATTATTAATTTTGGATAGTGGAACCATTTGTGTAGACAGAACTAGAATTAAAAATAAAATATTACAGTTAAAATTCTTTTAGAGACCATTTAGTGAATACCACTAATTTTAGAAAGGGAGAGGCAATGTTTTTCACAAAGGTACTAGTTAATATTATAGTAAGATTATAATTCATGACTAATAACTCCTAGCTTACTGTTCTTTCTATAATATTCTCTAGTACCAGTGACCTGTGGTATGGGATTTCACCACTACTAACCAAGTAGAGTCACTTGTAACATTTTCACTCTCACTTGTGTAAAATTCCCATGCCCCAAATATGACAGTAAACTATTATTAGTAGTAATTTAAAATATATCTGCCTAGATATTTGTGAAACTATATACTTCGGTATTAAAAAATCTACAGTTTATGAATAGACACAGAAGTATAATATGGTCTTTGCCATTAAGAATCTTATATTCTAGCTGAATAGACTTTGATAAATACGTCAAATTTGAATGATACTAGAGAGTATGTGATTAAAAGCTAAAGTATGCTGTTAAAAATTACAAACGATCTATGGATGACTGGAGTGGTCAGGGAAGCCTTCAGTGAAGGAGAACTTAAAATAGACCTTGAAGGACAGGAATTCTTTTATGTGAGCACAGAAAAGTGCTGGTATTTTCGTTGAGAGATAACACACAAAATGAGGTTAAAGTCATGGAGAAAAAAGCATGGGATTTTCTTGGTATAATAGAAAAAAAATTTCATTTTGCTAACAGAGTAAGGCACATAGTTCACTCTTAAAAATGAGATAAGATACTATCTTCTGTAATAATGTTACCATTTCTCCCTCAATCCTCATTTCACCCCCATCTTTCTTTTCTTCTTTTTCTCTCTTCCTATCTCTTGTTCTGCATGCCCACCTCTATTTAATATTGATTTTGTAATTTCTCGCATACTAAAATAAAATTTTTAAAATTTCTTCTTCATCTCAAATACCTCTGATCCCTTTTACAATATAACACCTACAAAGAGGAATCTGATCTCTCTAAATCCTGTCTTCCCATTATTCCTTAAAGATACTCCATTTAGATTTTATCCTCATGATTCTACGGAAAAAAAAAAAATGTAAAAATCATCAATGACCTCCACATTGCAAAATCCAGTGCTCAAGGCTTCTTCTTGATGAATTAAGCAGCAGATGACCCAGCATATAACTCCCTACACATTGAAGCACTTTATTTGACTTCAAGGACACTACTCTCCTGGTTTCTCCCCTCCTACTTCATTGGTTGCTTCTTTTCAGTTTGCAATTAGTTTTTCCTCATCTTCCCTACATCTGCAAACTGAGGGCCTACAACATTTAGTTCTTCTAGGTCTTGTCTTTTCTATCTCTGCTCATTTCCCTGAAGACTTTATCAATGTTAATGGCTTTAAGTATCATCCACATGCTGAAAACTTACAAATTTATTTTTCCAGCCCACACTTCTCTCCCAAACTCCAGACCAATATATCCAGCTGCCTACCCCACATGGATTTTTAATAGCAATTTCCAATTTAGCACGTCAATAAACTGATTATCTGATCTTTTCCCTTAATCCTGTCTTCTACAAAGTTATTCACATTTAATTAAGAAATCTATTGTTTCAGTTCCTCATTTATAACTCCTCTTTTGCTCATAAGCTTCATTCAAACAATTAGAAAAATGTTTTGGCTTTGCCTAAAGATGCATCCAGAAACTCATTATTTTTGACCAACTCCACTGCTAACACCCTAATACAAGCCACTACTATCTCTCACCTAGATTACTGCAACAGTCTCTTAACTGGTCTCTGTGTTTTCACTTGCCTTCTTACAGTCTATTTGCAAACAAGCAGGCAATGAACTTGTTAAAATAAGCATCAAATAATATTACCCCTCTTATCAAAGCTCTCTCTTGGTTTGACAGCACCAGCCACTTTCTGTTTTTCAAACACAGAAAGCATGCTTCTGCCTCAGCATCTTTGACAGTGTTATTCATCTGCCTGGAATGTTCTTCCTTCATACATCTGTATCGTTGGTGTCCTCATTGCCTTCAGCTCTTGGGTGAAATTCCACTTTCTTAGTGAAAAGCTCCCTTAAAATAACCCTATTTAAAATGGCAAATCCCTCTCTTCAGTACTCTTAATACCATTTTGCTTTTTAATTTTCCCCATAGTCTCTATCACCCTGTGACATTTTATGTTTTATCTATGTATTTTATTATTTTATATCTTCCTTCATTATAATGTAAGATTTATAAAGGCAGTATTTTTTATATTTTGTGTATTGCAATACCCTCAGTACCTAAAACAGTACCTGATACAGGTAGATCCTCAATAAATATTTGATGAATAAATACATGAATGAATGAATATCCCTGTCTCTTTTATCTTTGATCTACAGTAGTGCATGAGAAAACCCTTAAAATTATTTTCCAGACAAATACATTTTCTAAATTAGTTATTTACTTTGTAATACATTTAGTATGCCTTCGGAGGTCATCATTTTTTATTGTAGAAAGCACTTTACACAATAAGTGATAATGAATACTATAGTTATTTTCTCCTCTAACCCTGACCCCTGAAGCAGCTGCACTGTCTGGAATTTTACCTGAGGTTCTTTGTCTCATGGCCATGGAAATTAAGGATGTAGACATACAAAGGGCAAGGTAAGAGTAGAAGGTTAATTGGAGAAAGGAAAAGAACAGCTCTTTGTCACAGAGAGGAGTTCCGAATTGGTTGCCATGCTGCAGTGAAATGTGAGGGTTTTTATAAATGAGCTAGTGGGGAGTGGATATCTTATTTACATAGGGCACAGAAAACCAGTTAGGACCAGGTGTGCCATTTGCACAGAGCAGAATCTCTGGCAACCCCCACCTGACTCCTTTATTATACAGGTGGGCCCTTAGCTTGGACTACTCCACATTGTTTATCTCCTTCCACCGTGCAAATGCAAAAAAGGGAAGGGGGAGTTTTTGTGCCAGATTGCAGGTACCTCCATGCAGCTTCAGGCATCCTCCCCGCCCCATGCAAGCTTCCAACGTCCCTATCTTAGTGTGCCCCAAAATGGAAAAGGAATGTGCCCATTAACGCCCACTGTTTTTACTGGGGCCCATCGTATGCACGTAAAGTTTGGTGATTACCTAGGAAACTCTCCCTCTGTGCCAGAGTCGCTTATTTATGCTTTGCCACCTGATCTTCCAGGCGGCTCTTTATAAGAGAAGTGATTTCTTTGAACTGCGTGTGGTTAGAAAGTAAGTAATTTTTGAGCTGCTTTTAGTTAGGAGGAAAGTTTTTGCTGAGGACTCTTTCACCCCATCTACCTAAGTAATTTATTCATATCTCCTGTATCACTCCCACTTCATGCTCCTCACATGGCTTTTTTTCTGATTAGTTTAATCTTGAAGTAAAAGATGGGACAGAGTAATGTTCTGTTTCATAGCCTATATGTTACACCTGCATAACAAAGTTCACTCTCATAAGACATTTTTTCATCAAATCTAGAGATAAATTAACACTAACAAATAAAGTACTTAACACTGTTGTAGCAAAAACATATTTTAGATGGCTTCTGCTTACAAAATCATCCTTGAAGATAATTTGGTAATATTAAAGAATAAATATTATTGAGAAATACCAATTTTGACTGAATGCTGTATTACATTTTTATTAATCGTATATCAACTGTAGCATCAATTGATAGGGCCAGGGGCTTAACTTTCCTAATTTAAAAAGTAACCATATTTGCTATATCTTATGGCTGTCAGTTTTTATAATTTAACTAAACTATTACCACAGTGTTTCATTTTAGTAGTGTTTCTATTGGAAAATGAATTCTTTTACTTAGAACAATGAAAGGAATGAGTAATTTCTAAGTCTGAAAAGTGGATGCAAAGTTACCTGAAAGAAGAGCATTACGGCCATAGGTATATGATGTACAGTCTTTGGTGGATAATTTTGGCTTACTTCTGGGAATCTCTCTATACCCCTTAGTAGTCACCTACTTCCGGGTGAGGGAATTATTTTGGTGAGTAGTGAGTAAGCTCCTTACTTTATGGGAAAGCGTATTTTAAGTTGTTATATTCCATTGGCCTCTAAGAGTGATAAATATTTTTTCTTACATGCATCTCTTAATACATGGAGCTAAAATAGGTATCCATTCATTGTAATTGCTATATCAAAAATAATTATTACAAAAATGTTAATTATTTTTGTAATGGAGCTTTTATTACTTTTCAAGCACTGTGCCAAACACTTTACAAATAATATCACATTTAATAGTACATTTTACACGTGTAAAAATAGAAGGTTAAGAGATTATATTTTCCAAGGTCATGGCTAGCAAAGTCTGACTGTAGAGTTTGAATGAGTAATCACTACACAATACTGCTTAATAACAATAGGAATAAAAGTGTCCTTTTTCTCTTTCAGAGTCTCAAAAGAAGTTTAAATATCATTCAGTAGATGCAATCTATGAATTGGCTAGTGTAAAAATTATTTGTATTCAATGAATAGACTTTTCTTAGGGTAATTACTATTCATTGCATCTCGGGGTTATTTTCTCTGGAGTGTTTGTTTTAATGCAACTCATGTTACTTTCTATTGGTTGTTTATTCATTTTCTAGATTAAAGTGAAACTGATTATTATGTAAATATTCAGATGCCCAAAATACTAATGAGTAAATCAGACAGTCTTATTAATGGTTTTCTACTACAGATGATTTACTTTTAGGCAGCATAAGTGCATTACAAGACTGAGGTTGAATTTGAAACTTATTTTTTACATTTTTTTAGATTTTTATTTCAATGGTTTTTGAGGTACAGATGGTTTTTTTTATACAGATGAATTCTTTAGTGGTGATTTCTGAAATTTTGCTGCACCTGTCACTCGAGCAGTGTACACTGTACCCAATATGTTCTTTTATCCCTCACTGCACTCCCACCCTTCCCCCTCGAGTCACCAAAGTTCATAATATAATTCTTACACATTTCCATTCTCATAGCTTAGCTCCCACTTAAAAGTGAGAACACACAATATTTGAATTTTCATTTCTGAGTTACTTCACTTAGAATAATGGCCTCCAGCTCCAGTGAAGTTGCTGCAAAAGACATTATTTTATTCCTTTTTATGGTTGAGTAGTATTCCGTGGTGTATATATACCACATTTTCTTTATCCACTCATTGAATGATGAGCCCTTAGGTTGATTTTATGTCTTTGCAACTGTGAATTGTGATGCTACAAATACTGTGTGCATGTGTCTTTTTTACATAATGACTTATTTTCCTTGAGGTAGGTACCTAGTAGTGGGATTGCTGAATCAAATGGTAGTTTTACTTTAAGTTTTAAAGAATTAAATCTTCATACTATTTTCCGTAGTGGTTGTACCAATTTACATTCCCACCAGTAGTGTAAAAGTGTTACCTTTTCACCACATCCATGACAATGTATATTATGTTTTTACTTTTTAATTAGGGCCATTCTTGCAGAAGTAAAGGGGTATCTCCTTGTGGTTTTATTTTGCATTTCCCTGATAATTAGTGATGTTGAGCATTTTTTCATGTGTTTGTCTGCTGTTTGTATATTTTCTTTGGAGAATTGTCTCTTCATGTCCTCTACCCACTTTTTGACTGGATTATTTGTTTTCTCCTTGCTGGTTTGCTTGAGTTCCTTGTAGATTCTAGATATTAGTACTTTGTTGGATGCATAGTTTGTGAATATTTTTTCACTCTATGAGATGACTGTTTACTCTGCTAATTATTAATTTTACTGTGCAGAGGCATTTTAGTTCACTTAAGTCCCATTTATCTATCTTTGTTTTTGTTGCATTTGCTTTTGGGTTGCTAGCCATGACTCTTTGCCTAAGTCAATGCCAAGAAGAGTTTTTCCAATGTTATCTTCTAGAATATTTATGGTTTCAGGTAGTAAATTTAATCATTTGATCCATCTTGTGCTGATTTTTGTATAAGGTGAGAGATGAGAATACAGTTTTATTCTTCTACATGTGGCTTCCCAGTTTTCCCAGCATTATTTATTGAACAGGGTGTCCTTCCCCCAATTTATGTTTTTGTATGCCTTGTCAAAGGTCAGTTGGCTGTAAGTATTTTGCTTTATTTCTGTGTTCTCTATTCTGTTCCATTGTTCTATGTGCTTATTTTTATACCAATACCATGCTGTTTTATAAATATAGCACTGTAGTATAACTTGAAGTCAGGTAATGCTTGCAGATTTGTTCTTTTTGCTTAGTATTGCTTTGGCATTGCAGACTCTTTTTTGGTTCCAGATGAATTTTTAATTTTTTTTCTAGTTCTGTAAATAATGTGATGGTATTTTGATAGGAATTGCATTGAATCTATAGATTGCATTGGGCAGTATGGTCATTTTCACAATATTGATTCTACCCAAAAATGAGCATGGCATGTGTTTCCATTTGTGTCAGCTATGATTTCTTTCAGCAGGATTTTGAAGATTTTCTTGTAGAGATCTTTCATCTCCTTGGTGAAATATTCCTAAATATATGTTTTGAAACTGCTGTAAAAGTGATTGAGTTATTGATTTCTCAGTTTGGTCATTGTTGTTGTATAGCAATGCTATTAATTTGTGTACATTGATTTTGTATCCTGAAACTTTGCTGAATTCATCTATCAGTTCTAGGAGTGTTTTGGATGAGTCTTTAGGGTTTTCTAGGTGTACAATCATACCATTGGTGAACAGTGACAGTTTGACTTCCTTTTTTTTCCAATTTGAATGCCATTTATTTATTGATTTGCCTGTCTGATTCCTCTGACCAAAAAGTCCAGTACTCTGTTGAGCAGAAGTGCTAAAAGTGGGCATCTTTGTATTGTTCCAGATCTCAGGGGAAATGTGTCAACATTTTTCTATTCAATATGATGTTGGCTGTGGGTTTGTCATACATGACTTTTATCACTTTGCAGTAAGTCTCTTCTTTGCCTATTTTGTTTAACGTTTTTATCATAAAAGGATGCTGGATTTTGTCAAATGAATTTTCTGTATCTATTGAGATGATCATATGCTTTTTAATTATATTTATTTGATGTATCACATTTAATGACTTGCATATGTTAAACCATCCCTGCATATCTGGTATGAAACTCATTTAATCATGATGTGTTATCTTTATGATATGTATGCTGTTGCATTTGGTTAGCTCGTATTTTGTTGAGGATTTTTGCATCTATGTTCATCAGGAATATTGGTCTGTAGTTTTCTTTCTTTGTTATTTCCTTCCCTGATTTTCATATTAGGGTGATACTGGCTTCATAGAATGATTTAGGGAGAATTTTCTTTTTCTCAATCTTTTAGAATATTTTCAGTAGGAATAATACAAATTTTTCTCTGAATGTCTGAAGAATTCAGCTGTGAATCTATTTCCGGGCTTTTCTTTTATGTTTGCAATTGTTTTATTACTGATTTAATCTCACTGCTTGTTATTGGTCTGTTTAGGTTTTATATTGCTTCCTGATTTAAAAAGGATAATTGTACATTTCCAGGAATTTATTCATCTCCACTAGATTTCTAGTTTGTTAGCATAAAGTTGTTCATAGTAGCCTTGAATAATTTTGTGTATTTCTGTGGTAATGGGTGTAATATCCCCCATTTCATTTCTAATTGAGCTTATTTGGAACTTCTCTCTTATTTTCTTGGTTAATTTGGATAATGGTCTGTCAATTTTGTTTATCGTTTACAAGAACTAGCTTTTTGTTTCATTTAATTTTTGTATTGCATTTTTTGTTTCAATTCTATTTAGTTCTGCTCTGATCTTTGTTATTTGTTTTCTTCTCCTGGGTTTGGATTTAGTTTGTTCTTTTTTTCTCTAGGTCCTTGAGGTGTGACATTAGGTTGTCTATTTGTGCTATTTCAGTCTTTTTGATGCAGTCATTTAATGCTATGAACATTCATCTTAGTGCCACTACTGTTGTATCCCAGTAGTTTTGATAAGTTTTGTCACTATTATCATTTAATTTAAAGAAGTTTTCAATTTCTATCTTGATTTCATTGTTAATCCCAAAGTCAGTATAGAGCAGACTATTTAATTTCCACATATTTGTATAATTTTGAGGGTTCCTTTTGGAGGTGATTTCCAATTTTATTCTACTATGGTCTGAGAAGATAGTCAATATGATTTTTATTTTC
Organism: Papio anubis; assembly: GCF_008728515.1. NCBI lineage: Eukaryota > Metazoa > Chordata > Mammalia > Primates > Cercopithecidae > Papio > Papio anubis. The sequence goes on from NC_044996.1 coordinate 64,790,780, forward strand.
TTAAATTTATTGAGACTTGTTTTGTGGCCTATCATATGGTCTACCTTGGGCAATGTTCAATGTTCTGCTGAGAATAATGTATATTCTGCAGTTTGGGGGAAGAATGTTCTGTAAATATCTGTTAAGTCCATTTGTTCTAAGGTTTGGTTTAAGTCCGTTTTCTCTTTGTTGACTTTCTGTCTTGAAGGTCTGTCTAGTGCTATCAATGGAGTATTGAAATCACCTACTATTACTGTGTTGCCCTCTATCTCATTTCTAAGTTCCAAAATAATCTCCTTTGACTCCATGTTCCATATCCAGCAATTGTTTTTTAAAATTTGGGTGTTGCAGTGTTAGGTGCCTATAAATTCAGAATTGTACTTTATTCCTGTTGGACTAATCCTTTTATTATTATACAGTGTCCTCCCTTGTCTTTTTTCGCTTTTGCTGCTTTAATGTCTGTTTTGTCTGATGTAAGAATAGCTACTCCTGCTCCCTTTTGGTTTCAATGTGTTTGCAATATCATTTTTAGCTCCTTTACCTTCAGTTCATGTGAGTACTTATGTGTTACGTGAGTCTCTTGAAGACAACATATATCTGATTGGTAGTTTTTTATCCATTCTGCCATTCTGTATCTACCAGTAAAGTATTTAGGACATTTACATTGTATGTTAATTTTGAGATGTGAGGTACTATAAAACATTATTAGAGAATAAAGTGAAATAAGCACTGTGTTCCTTTGTTGGTTGCTTAAACATTATGCCTCTCTGATTTGATTACCCAAAAAAGAAAATGCAAAGTTCTATTTTGATCACAAGTTTTCTTAGTATATTTTTTCACAAATAAGGATAGTCTAATATTTCTGTAACTCCCATAAACTATTTTAAGCACAAGTTCTTGGGAGTTATGTTTACCTCCTTAGATTTTTTTGTCTCCTCAGCTCACCCTAAATTTTCAACCTTTCTGTGCTTGTATGTTATGAACTACCAATGAATGGTAGACAAGATCTTATTTGAAAAAAAAAAAAAAAAAAACTATAGGCATTTAATGTTTAAACTACCATAAGTAATTGTAGTCAAAACTTATTTGTGTTTACTTGAAATATTTCAAAAAATAACACAAATATTTGATAAGCTCACATTGGCTTTTTACTTAAGTTTCTTGTGTTAGTTCTTGCACTAGTACAAATAAATACCAGAAACTGGGTAATGTATAAAGAAAAGAGTTAACTGAATCGCAGTTCTGCAGGCTGTAAAGAAAGCATGGCTGGGGAGGCCTCAGGAAACTTTCAAATATGACAGAAGTGGAAGCAGGCATGTCTTACCTGCCCAGAGCAGGAGAAAGAGAGAGAAGTGGGACGTGTTGCACACTTTTAAGCAAGTAGATCTCATGAGAACTCACTATGATAGTAACAGCAAGAAGGAAATATACTCTCATGATCAAATCAACTCCTACCAAGCCCGTCCTCTAACATTGAAGATTACAATTCAACATGATATTTGGGTGGGAACACAAATGGAAACCATATCATTCCAACCCTGGATCCTCCTAAGTCTCACATCCTTCTCCCATTACAAAATACAATCATTCATTTTCAACAATTCCCCAAGTCTTAACTCATTTCAGCATTAACTCAAAAATCCACATCCAAAGTCCCATCTGAGGCAGACAAATTTCTTCCCCCTATGAGCTTGTAAAATAAGTTAGTTACTTCCATGATACAATGAGAGTACAGGCATTGAGTAAATACTCCTCTTCCAATAGGGAGAATTTGGCCAAAAGAAAGGGGCTACATGCACCATGCAAGACCAAAACCCAGCAGGATAGTTATTAAATCTTAAAGCTCCAAAATAATCTTTTGACTCCATGTCTCATATCCAGGCCACACTAATGCAAAGCTGGGTTTCCAAGGCCTTGAACATCTCTGTTCCTGTGGCTCTGCAGGACTTAGCCTCCACAGTTGATCTCAAGGGCTTGTGTTGAGTGCATGTGGCTTTCCCAGGCACACAGTGCAAGCTACCGGTGACTGTACTATTCCGTGTCCTGGAGGATAATGACATTCTTCTTATAGCTCCACCAGGCAGTGCCCCAATGTGGACTCTGTGTGGGAGCTACAACCCCACATTTCCCTTCCACACTGCCCTAGTAGAGGTTGTCCATGAGGGCTTGACCTCTGCAGCAGACTTATGCTTTGACATCCAGGCTTTTACCCACGTTTTCTGAAATTTAGGCAGAGGCTCCCATGCCTCAACTCTTGTACTCTGTGCACCCACAGACTTAACACCACCTGGAAAGGTATATAGCTTTCACCCTCTGAAGCAGAAGCCTGAGTACCTGGGACATTTTGAGCCATGGCTGGGACTGGAGCAGTTGCATGCAGGAGGCAGTGTCCTGAGCCTGTGCAGGGCAATGGGGCCCTGGGCCTGGCCCATAAAACTATTCTTTTTTCCTAGGACTCCAGGTGTATAATAGGAGGGACTACTGTGAAGGTCTCTGAAATACCTTCAGAACCTTTTTTCATTGTCTTGGCTGTTAGTACTTGCTGTTCTTTTATAGGTTGGTGCATAAGTAATTGCAGCATCTGCCATTGAAAGTAATGGCAAAAAACACAATTACTTGTGTACCAACCTAGTAGTTATGTCAATTTTCTAAAGCAGTCTTGAATTCCTTCCTTGAAAATAGGTTTTTCTTTTCTGCTACATGGCATGGCTGCAAATTGTCCAGACTTTAATGCTCTACTTCCCTTTCTTTTAGAAGTTTCAGTTTTATATTATTTCTTTGTTCATGAATGTGAGCATAGGCTGCTAGAAACAGACAGACCACATTTTGACAGCTTTGCTTTCTAGAAATTTCTTCCACCAGATACCCTAAATAATCACACTCAAGTTCAAATTTTCATAGATTTCTAGGACAGGGTCACCATGCCTCTGACCTTTTTCCTAATGCATAGGAAAAGTGACCTTTACTCCAGTTCCCAATAAGTTTTTTATCCCCAGCTGAGACCTTCTCAGACTGGATTTCATTGTCCATATCACTGTCAGCATTTTGGCCACAACAGTTTTAAGAAGTCTCTAGGAAGTTTCAAACTTTGCCACATCTTTCTGTCTTCTGAGCCCTCCACACTCTTCCATCCAGCCTCTGCCAGTTACCCAGCTACAAAGTTACTTCCACATTTTCAGGTATCTTTATAGCAATGCCCCATTTCTGGTACCAATTTTCTGTATTACTTCTGTCTGGCACTACTATAAAGAAATACCTGAAACTGGGTAATTTATAAATAAAAGAGGTTTAATTGGCTCATGGTTCTGCAGGCTGTACAGGAAGCCTGGCTAGGGAGGCCTCAGAAAACTTTCAATTATGGTGGAAGTGGAAGCAGGCACATCTTACATGGCTAGAGCAAGAGGAAAAGAGAGAATGGAAAGGTGCTACACACTTTTAAATAACAAGATCTCACGATAACTCACTATCATGAGAATATCAAGGGAGAAATCTGCCCCCATGATCAAATCACCTCCCATCAGGCCCCTCCTCCAACACTGGGGATTACAATTCAACATGAGAGTTGGTCATGGGCACAAATCTAAACCATGTCATCTCTGTTAGCAAACTAGAAGTAATTAATTGCTCACTTTCAAAAACATTGAAAACTACTCACCCTAGAGACTAGTAGGTTATTAAGTGCATTTTTTTTGGAAGGCAGTTGCTACAGAGGCTATAAGGAACAAAGATTTTTCACCTATAAAGTATACAGTACACTAACTCCAAAGTGATTTAAAATTGACACAAAAAGCTTGATTCACGATTAGCAAGAGGACAAATAAACCTTCATTTGAAGCTCTAGGCATACATAATGTCCATGTATTGTCAAGAAAGCAATTCCTAAATGTAGAAAACAACAACAGTAAACTCTGATATGACTTTGATATTTTTAGTTCAGAGAAATAGCTTAATTAAAATTAGGTTGTAGGTTATTTCATAGTTGTGATCAGAAAAGTGCAAGTCTTGTGAGAAAAGAAGTAAACAATAAAAGCATCCTCAGTGCTAAATTATTGTACTTTGTTTAAAATGCAAGCGTATGTCACTAATCAGCAACTTGATTATGTAGTTGACTTTATACGCTACATAGTAAGGAAATGAGATTTACCTGATGATGTTTTTCTTCTTTTTGGTCCTTGTTAATTTCTAGGTCAGACATTTTTAAGGTCTCCCCCAACAGAGGAAACATGGCAGATGATATGATAATTTGGACTGAGAAAAGCTTTGATTCAGCTCCAACACTTACTAACAACTTGAGAAACTTCTTTAAATTCTCATCTGTATCCTCATCTGTAAAATGGTGGTAATAATGGTACCTACTAGATTGGGCTGTTATGGGTATTGAGTGAAATAATATATGCACTGTACTTGACTCCATAACTGGCATATGGTAAATGTTAAGTTTTCATCTTCCTTCAGTTGATGTAGAGGGCCAGTAGAACTGGAAAAACTCAGAAACCATCTTTGGATGTGAACAGAAAGTTGTCCACTTTGTGGTCGTTTTTATTCCCTAGTACATTATGTATTGGCCAACCATAATTGAGTGGCTAACATGATATAGTAGACCAATTCAAGCAACATTTCTCTGAAATGTATTAGTGAAGTGCTCTGTTTCAGGTAATAGTGTTAAATCCCTTCACGTTAACATATCAGTCCCTGATGTTGAGGGATGGCTTCCTGGAACTAAACCCTGGAGCCTCATTACTGCAAGCAGACTGCAAGTAGGGGAGAATGGTGGAAACTTAGTCATGAAATTCTCCCTCATCTCCTGCCTTCAGAGATGTGCTTTCCCATGTGATACATTTTCTCTTGGATCATAATACCAATAATGTGGTATGATGGAGAATGATTTTATGTCTGGAGCTAAATGCATACACAAAGGAAATGGCAGTTTTACCCATAACCTTAGGGCTGTTACAGAATTGTAAGGCAAACAGATGAAGCAACTTTCTTCTCATTTAATTCACTCACTTCCCAATTGCAGGTCTGAATTTCTTTCTCAGTAAAATGTGGGGCTAGAATTGATAGTCTCTAAGATTTTTGTTGGCTCCATTTTTCGTATTAATCTTTACACTGAGAAATGTTTAAAAAAGACGTTTTACAATGAAGGGGGCCTGCCTCTCCACACCCGTGGATATTCCTCAAAAGGTAGAGACGAGAGACTGAGAAAAGAAATAAGACACAGAGACAAAGTATAGAGGAAGAAAAGTGGGCCCAGGGGACCGGCGCTCAGCGTATGGAGGACCTGCACCGGCACCAGTCTCTGAGTTCCCTCAGTATTTGTTGATCACTATCTACCATCTCTGCGAGGGGGATGTGGCAGGACTATAGGGTAATGGTGGGGAGAGGGTACACAAGAAAACATGTGAGTGAAGGACTCTGTGTCATAAATAAGTTTAAGGAAAGGTGCTGTACCTCGATGTGCACATAGGCCAGATTTATGTTTGACTTTACACAAACATCCCAGTGCAGTAACAAGCAGTATTGCAGTAAAGAGCAGTATTGCCGCCAGCATGTCTCACCTCCAGCCATAAGGTGGTTTTCTCCTATCTCAGTAAATAGAATGTATGATCGGTTTTTACATTGAGACATTCCATTCCCAGGGACGAGCAGGAGACAAATACCTTCCTCCTATCTCAACTGCAAAGAGTCCTTCTTCTTTCACTAATCCTCCTCAGCACAGACCCTTTAGGGGTGTCAGGCTGGGGGACGGTCAGATCTTTCCCTTCCCACGAGGCCATATCTCAGACTGTCTCAGTGGGGAGAAACCTTGAACAATACCCAGGCTTTCTTGGGCAGAGGTCCCTGCAGCCTTCCGCAGTGCATTGTGTCCCTGGGTACTCGAGACTGGAGAATAGCAGCGACTTTTACCAAGCATACTGCCTGCAAACACATTTTTAACAAAGCACATCCTGCACAGACCTAAATCCATTAAACCTTGAGTCAATACAGCACATGTTTCTGCGAGTACAGGGTTGGGGCTAGGGTTACAGATTAACAGCATCTCAAGGAGACGAATTTTTCTTAGTACAGATCAAAATGGAGTTTCTTATGTCTTCCTTTTTCTACACAGACACAGTAACAGTCTGATCTCTTTCTTTCCCCCACATTGCATTTGTGATTACTGGGTGCTTGACAGATTCTAAAAGGACCATTGTGGGGCTTGTTAGATTAGTGACATACACTCAGGCACTAGAGGCAGACACTACTTTGAACTCTAGCTTTGCCACTTATTAGTCACGTGTTATTTGGCTTGTCCTTTAGTTTTTTGGTTATTGTTTCAATTCTGTAAAATCTAACTCTGAGAGACCTTCAGGAGTTAAAATAAAAATCATTTTACATAGCACTTGATGAATAACATTAATAAAATTATTAACTATGATGGTATTATTATTGGAGCAAAAGAGAGTCAGTCATGCAAGTTTCATAATAATAGTATTGCTTTGGCAAATAAAGCAGAGGAACAGTTTAAATAGAGTAGCCGTATGTCATTTACATAATTTTCTGTCAAGTCCCCCAAGTCTATGGAGAGATTACTAAGTAGAAATGAAAAGAATAACTTACACACAAATATCTATGAGCAAAACACAGTGCCAAATGGGGACCATAGTAATAAAGAAAAGATGAAAGAGAAGAATTTTTTTTTCCTTTTCATCACAGAACATAACATGACGTCAGTGACCTGAGGGGTTTTGTGTATCTATAGCACCATCACTACCAGTGGTTTGGAGACACTCTCTGGTTGCAATAGCATCAAGACACCTTCTTGGTGCCTTGTTGTATTTAAGAGGACTTTGTCCACAAATACTACCTCTACTTTGGGTTCTTATAACAAACACCCCATTCGATGTTTATTGTTTTTTAATGTCGTCTGTACAAGAGACACTGTTAATTAATGCCTGACTCTCAAACTCAACCTTGACATAGATCATCAAAATAAGCAAATGAAGGCATCTGTTGCCTTGAGAAGCAAAATGGCAAACTCCAGATGGCAACTGTGAGGGCTACTCATTAACTCATGAGGGCTCTCCTCTAGGAAATTCCCAAAAATAGATGTGGGAAGGAGACTTGAAGGGAAACGGAAAGTTCTGAGTGGATGAGACAGGGCACAGGCAGAGCCAGAGCACGTCTGGACTATTATTACGACTTTAGTTAGTTTGTTGTTATTTTTTTTAACTTGCAGGAAGAAATGGAATGACAAATATTGACTGTGTTATAAGCTTGGTAGTGAGTTAGAAATCATCAGCACTTTGTATATCTGTACTTTTAACTAGAATTCAAAACTCCCTGTAAATCTTAGCAAAGGCCTTCCATTTCCAGACTGTTTACATTATTCACAACTAGTGAAGGTATTTATTTTTGTGGAAGATTTATCAAAATCTTTCTCCTCTTAACTCCCATAATCATCTCCATCTTGTAGGAACTTATTAAAGATAAGCAGATCAGATTGCTGAAAGTTGCCAAAAGAAAATAAAACATCCTCCCTAAATGTAGCAATTAAGTAAATTATTAATTGTTTGATGCCATCATCTTGAAAACATACATATGGCATCTAGGGGAAAAAAGCTATCACACTAACTAAAAAGCTTTAAATGGTTGATTTAATCACAAGTAAACTTGTGGGTAACTGCACATTATTAATTTTATTGGCATGTAACACTTTCTCCAAAGGGCATATTTTGTTCAGTATTTAAAAATAAGTGATGCGGATCTTTTTCATATCTATGCAGTATAAATCATAAGTAAAAGGAGAACAACTTTTTTAAATGTAAAAAGCAATATTTTGCCAGTTTATTTTGCTACTCCCTTTTTCCTTTGTTAAAAACATTTCAAAATAGCAATAACGACATCTGCTGGTCAGTTCATTGAGTCTGGAAATAAATGGAGATCTGTCTCTAGAGAAGTGCCAAAAATGAAACAAAACAAATGGATAATTGGAAAGGTGTTCACATTATATTTGTTAAAATTTGTGAAATCTAAAACTCACTCATTAAGATTTTAGGCTTAAACAGGATATTTGATATGTAATACAATTCTTAAGTAAATTAACCTTCCACAATCCCAGAGTCTTTATTATCATAAGCAGTTTTGGCTTTGTTGACATTCTGTGAGCTATTGACAAGAAATGTCCATCTGTACTAATTCCGGTAATGCCTGGCAACCTTAGTGCTATGTTAGTGACTTAATGTATAGATATATTACACTGGAAAAATGTGTTAGCTTAAATCTTTTTTATTTTTATTTTTTGAAGTTATGTCAATTTGAGGGATCCTAATACCTTTAAAAATTGAGCTATACTCAGGCAATTCCCATGATTACCGGGAAGGACATGTTTGTGTGAACCACAAGCTATAAGGAGAGATTACATTATGGCATTGATTTGGTTATGCCTTTATTTCAGATTTTTTTAAATGTCCATGAAGGTGAAAAAAAATAAGGACAAGTCAGAATGCCGATAATGTTTGAATTTTTGAAATATATTTTTCCTATTTTTTATTTTTGTTCTAGCTTTTCAAAATATAATTTTGTATTAGTCCATTCTCATATTGCTATAGATACATACCTGAGACTGAGTAATTTATAAATTAGGTTTAATTGGCTCATGGTTCTGCAGGCTATACAGGAGGCACAACAGCTTCTGCTCAGCTTCTGAGAAAGCCTCAGGAAACTTAGAATCATGGCGGAATGTGAAGGGGGAGCAGGAGCAAGAGAGAAGGTAGAAGGAGGTGCTACACACATTTTTTTTTTTTTTTTTGAGACGGGGTTTCACTCTTGTTGCCCAGGCTGGAGTGCAATGGCATGATCTCGGCTCACCGCAATCTCTGCCTCCCAGGTTCAAGCAATTCTCCTGCCTCAGCCTCCCTGGTAGCTGGGATTATAGGTATGTGCCACCATGCCCAGCTAATTTTGTATTTTTTGTAGAGACGGGGTTTCTCCATGTTGGTCAGGCTGGTCTCGAACTCCCAACCTCAGATGATCCACCCACCTCGGCCTCCCAAAGTGCTGGGATTACAGGCGTGAGCCACCGGGCCCGGCATTACACACTTTTAAACAACCAGTTCTCATGATAACTCACTCACATACTATCACAAGAACAGCACCAAGGGGATGGAGGATAGTGCTAAACCATTCATGAAGGACTACACGCATGATCCAATCACGTCTCACCAGGCCCCACTTCCAACATTAGGGATTACAATTTGACATGAGAATTGGGTGGGAACACAGATCCAAAGCACATCAACTTCAAATGTGTCTTGGCCATTGAACATAGAGGGGAATCAAGATGCTCTAATATTTGTAGAGTGGCAGAAATGATCTCTGAAATGAATGTAACCTCCACTTAGTTTGATTTTAAGACCTTCTTATTTCCAGCACTCAGAAGTGTATCCAACAATAGAATATTCTGGGGAGGGATGGAGCTCTAATTGAAATAGAATTCTCATGTAGTGTAAAAACAAACAAACAAACAAAAAACTAGAGATGCTCTCAGAGAGGAGGAATTTGGGGACAGAAAGTCTCCATTGGTACCCCAACAGAATAAGAAATCTTAGGTTTTTCCACTCTGGATCTTTAAAGAAAAATAAGAGCACAACGTCATTAGGAGTCATCCCTGCACACACACCACACGATATAAAGCTTAGTATACTCCTAAAAGTATGCTCCATAGACCACAAAGACCAAAATCGCTTGAAAAGCATGTAAAAATGAAGCCCCCTGGGCCCCACCTCAGACCTACTACATTAGATGCTGGAGATACAGCAGTGAACAAAAAATAAAAATATCCTTGCCTTCATAAAACTTATAGTCCAGTGGTTCTTAATCAATAAACTAGAAATCGCATTAGCATAGAAGAGGCAGATTGCAAAGCAGTAACTAAGATGATTTAGTCAAATGAAAGATTGAAAGGGCTGTTTTTACCACAGGAAAGATGATATGGTGGTCTGGAATTGGGTGGGAAGGATAAACTGATGACAAGCATTTTTTACTCAGGATTGCTGTAAAGAAAAAATACAGGGAAAATTACGAAGAAAATAAAACACTGCAAGGAATGAAAAAGGAGAAAGAATAAAGGGAGAAAAAATTAAAAAACAATGGGTTAAGTTTGTGTTTGAGAGAGCACAGGAGTGGGGAAGATGCATGCAACTTTTCCAGATAAAGAAGAAAATAACAAAATAGGCAATGCTGATTAGAACCTAAAGTTGAAGTATGATAAAAGCATACTAAAAGTGTAAAGGAGAATAATTACAGGTCATAGCAACAGCAACAGTTAAAAGAGATTTGGGAATACATGCGGAGAGTTAGGAGGAAATATTGAAGGAGGGAATGCAAAACCTGTAATCACAAGGACACCAAGGCAAAGAATTGAGGCTGATGCTAGTGGAATAAGTGGGAGTACACATGGATAAAAAAAGAAATAGTCACAACTGATAACTGGAAAAATGTTTTTCATTTGACGTTTTTCTAGAAGTATCCTCTTTACTTTCCCATCATACTGTTACTTGTCTTGTATTGTGTCCAACAATAATGAATAGAAGTTGGAATCCTTCTTCAGAAAAGGAAAGAAAAATACTTTGAACTTCAGCAAGATGAATTATCACTGCATCTTTATTCTATTCTCTACTATGAATACTTTTTAAAAATGCAAATGGTGCTCCTGACGACAGCAGGACTTATAATGCTCCCAAGTGTTCGAAGGTTTAGTGTTTACCTAACAATGCCGGCTTGGTTAGTTCTCCATCCTCACCCTCTTTACAAACAATTCTGTTTTCTTGTAATGATACATCTCCCCGAAATAAGCTTCCTATAAACTCTCTAGTGTCTCCTTCAAGAGTCTGTAATTTTAATAAACATTTTAGTAGAATGTTTTGCACTTCAGAAACTCCAAGCCATGAATTTTCAAAAGTAGACTCCCCGTTGTAAAGATAGTTCAGAAATGCAGAAAAATTTAGAGATTAAAGTAACAAACAAAGAAATATCTATGACCTATAATTAACTAAAAGTTACCATTTAATTATTTTTGGTTTCCGAGTTTATGCCCACCTGTGAATATAAACGAAGCAAAATCATAGTTAACCTGGAGTCCTTTTTTCCCTTCCCCAGGCCCAATCCCATCCATCCCACTTTCACCATCTCTGCTTTAGAGGAAATTAATAAAATAAATTTGTTGTGTCTTTGTAGTTCATTTTAACCTTCTTAAAAAATATTATGCGTATGCATATATACACATTAACAATATATAACGTTACCTAGCATCTTTTATTTATTTTATTTTAACTTTATTTTATTCACTTTCTGTGGTAAGAACACTTAACATGAGATCTACACTCTTAACAAAGTTTTAAGTGTACAATACATTATTGTTACTTTAGGTATAATATTGTACAGCAGATTGCAAGAGTTTATTCATTTTTGTATAACCGAAACTTTAAGCCAATTTATTAGTAATATTTTATTTCCCTCTCCCTGCAGCTAGTGGCAATCATCGCTTCACTCCTTGATATTATAAATTTGACTATTTTGTTTTATTTATTTATTTACATCTTTTATTTCAATAGCTTTTGGGGTACAAGTGGTTTTTGGTTGCATGGATACGTTCTATAGTGTTGAATTCTGAGATTTTAATGCACCGTGCACCTGTCACCCTAATGTTATATGCTGTATGTCATTTTTTGTCCCTCAGCCTCCTCCCACCCTCCCCCTTATGAGTTCCTAAAGGCCATCATATCAGTCTGTATGTCTTTGCATCCTCATAGCTTAGCTCCCCCTTACAACTGAGAAAATAAGGTCTTTTGTTTTATATTTCTGAGTTACCTCACTTAAAATAAAATCATCCAGTTCCATCCAAGTTGCTGCAAAAGACATGATTTTGTTCATGTTTATGAATGGCTGAGTAGTATTTCATGCTGTATATACCGCATTAAAAAAATACACTCATTGGTTGATGGGCACTTCAGTTGGTTTCATATTTTTGCAATTGTGAATTGTGCTTCTATAAACATGTGTGCATGTGTCTTTTTCATACAATGACTTATTTTGTGTGCGGGGGGCGGTGGGTAGATACCCAGTAGTTGGCTTGCTGAATCAAATGGTAGATCTAGTTTTAGTTCCTTAGGAATCTCCATACTGTTGTCCATAGAGGTTGTACTAATTTACATTCCCACCATCAGTGTATAAGTATTCTCTTTTCACTATATCCATACAAACATCTAGAGAGTTTTTTTAATGTTTTAATAAGTTCCATTCTTGCGGGATTAAGGTGGTATCTAATTACATTTTAAATTTGCATTTCCCTAATGATTAATGATGTTGAGCATTTTTTCATTGGACATTTGTAAATCTTATTTTGAGAAATATCTACTCATGTCCTTTACACAGTTTTTGATGAAATTATTCATTTCTTTATTGCTGATTTGTTTGAGTTCCTTGTAGATTCTGGATACTGGTCTTTCCAGATGCATAACTTGAAACTATATTCTCCCATTCTGTTGGTTGTTTGCTTACTCTACTGATTATTTCTTTTGTTGTGCAGAAGCTTTTTAGTTTAATTAGATACCATTTACTTATTTTTGTTTTGGAGGCATTTGATTTTGGGGTCTTAGTCATGAATTCTGTGCCTGGGCTGGTGTCCAAAAGAGATTTTCCAATGCTATCTTCTAGAATTTTTATGGTTTCAGGTTTTAGATTTAAGTCTTTGATCCATCTTGAGTTGATTTTTGTATAAGGTGAGAAATGAGAACCCAGTTTCATTCTTCTACATGTGGTTTGGAAGTTTTCCCAGCACCATTTAGTGAATAGGGTGTCCTTTTTCCAATTTATGTTTTAGTATGCTTTGTCAAGGATCAGTTAGCTATGGGTATCTGGCTTTATTCCTGGGTTCTCTATTCAGTTCCATTTTTATATGTGCCTACATTTATACAAATAGCATGCTGTTTTGGTAACTATAGCTTTGTGGTGTAACCCAAAATTCAATAACGTGGTGCCTCCAGATTTGTTATTTTTGTTTACAATTACTTTGGCTATTCAGGCTCTTTTTGGGTATTATAAATTTTAGGATTGTTTTTTCTAATTCTGTGAAAAATGATGTTGGTATTATAATGGAAACTGCATTGAATCAGTTGATTGCTTTGAGAAGTATGATCATTTTCACACTATTGATTCTTCCTATCCATGAGCATGGAATGTGTTTTCATTTTTGTGTGTCATCTATGATTTATTTCAGTAGTGTTTGTTTATTTGTCATTCTCTTTCTAGCGATATTTCATCTTCCTTGTTGTTTTATTTCTTTGCAGCTGTTGTAAAAGAGACTGAGTTCCTGATTTGATTCCCAGTTTGTTCATTGAATGGTGCATATTAGTACAACTGATTTGCATACATTGATTTTGTAATGTGAGACTTTACTTAACTTGTTTATCAAATATGAGTCTTTTGAAGGAGTCTTTAGGATTTCCTAGGTATATAATTATATCATCTTCAAACGGTAATAGTTTGACTTCCTCTTTCCCAATTTGGATGTATTTTATCTCTTTCTTTTATTTAATTGCTCTGGCTAGTACTTCCAGAACTATGTTGAATAGGAGTGGTGAAAGTGGGCATCCTTATCTTCTTCCAGTTCTCAGGGGCAATACTTTCAGGATTTCCCTATTCAGTATGATGTTGGCTGTGAGTTTATCATACATGGTTTATTTATTTTGAGGCAGGTTCCTTCAGCTGATGGATTCATCTGTGAATCTACCTGGTCCTGGGCTTTATTTTGTTGGCAATTTATTTTATATTATTGATTCAATCTTGGTGCTTGCTATTGATCTGTTTGGGGTTTCTATTTGTTTCTGATTGAATCTAAGAGGGTTTTATATTTCCAATAATTTGTTCATTTTCTCTAGGTTTTCTAGTTTATGCACACAAAGGTGTTAATAGTAGTCTAAAATAATCTTTTGTATTCATATGGTGTCAGTTGTAATGTCTCCAATTTCATTTCCAATTGAGCTTATTTAGATCTTCTCTCTTCTTTTCTTGGTTAATCTAGCCAATGGTCTATCAATTTTGTTTATATTTTCAATGACCCACCTTCTTGTTCTGTTTCTCTTTTGTATATTTTTTGTTTTAATTTAATTTCATTCTGCTCTGATTTTTTGTTATTTCTTTTCTTCTGCTAGCTTTAGGTTTAGCTTGCTTTTTTTTTCTCTAGTGACATTAGGTTGTCAATTTGTGCTCTTCTGGATTTTTTGACGTAAGTATTCAGTACTGTAAATTTTTCCCTTAGCACTGTTTTTGTTGTATCTCTGAACTTGTAGTAACTTCTGTCACAATTATTGTTCGTTTCATAGAATTTTTAAATTTTCATCTTGATTTCACTGTCAGCCCCAAAATCATTTAGGAGCAGATCATTTAATTTCCACATATTTGTATAGTTTTGAAGATTCCCTTAGGAGTTAATTTATAATTTTATTTCACTGTGGTCTGAGAAGATACTTGATATGGTTTTGATTTTCTTAAATGTATTGATACTTGTTTTGTGATTTATCATATGGTTTACCTTGGAGAAATGTTCCACGTGCTGATGAGAAGAATATATATTTTGCAAGTGGTTACGTAGAATGTTCTGTCATTATCCGTTCAGTTCATTTGTTCTAGAGTGTAGTTTAATTTCATTGTTTGGTAACTTTCTGTCTTGATTATCTGTCTAGTGCTTTCACTGGTGTACTGAGGTCCCCTACTATTACTGTATTGCTGTCTATCTCACTTCTTTGGTCGAGTAGCAACTGTTTTATAAATCTGGTAGCTCCAGTGTTAGGTGTATATGAATTTTAAATTTAATATATTCTTGTTGGATTTATACTTGTATTATTATATAATGACCTTATTTGTCTTTTTTAAGTTGTCGTTGCTCTAAAGCCTGTTCCATCTGATACAATAATTATATCAGACTCCTGATATAAATTTAATAAAAACTCTTGCTCACTTTTGATTTTCACTTGTATACTTAACCCCAAACTCCTGCTTGCTTTTGGTTTTGATTTGCATGGAATATCTTTTTTCAAACTTTTACGTTGAGTTTATATGAATCCTTCTGTGTTTGGTGAGTCTTTTGAAAATAGCACATATTTGGTTTTTGAGTTTTTATTTATTCTACCATTCTATATCTTTTAAGTGGAGCATTTAAGCCATTTACACTCATTGTTAATGTTGAGTTGTAAGCCACTATTCTGTTTTTTATGTTTACTGTTGCCTTAACATTTTTTTTGTTGTTGTTGTTGCATTACTGTTTTGTAGTCCTTGTGAGTTTTACACCATTAAGATGTTCTATTTTACTGCATATTGAGCTTTTCTTTCAATAATTGAAACTTTTTTTAGCATTTCTTTTAGTTCTGGTTTTGCAGTGTCAAATTCTCTTAGCATTTGATTCTCTGAAAATGGCTTTATTTCTCCTTCATTTATAAAACTTAGTTTTGCTGTATGCGAAATTCTTGGCTGACAGTTATTCTGCTTAAGGATGCTGAATGTGGGACCCCAATCCTCTCTGGCATGTAGGGTTTCTGCTGAGAAGTCTGCTGATAGTCTGACAGGTTTTCTTTTGTAAGTTACTTGATGCTTTTGTTTTATTGCTCTTAGAATTCTTTTCTTCATGTTGACTTTAGATAACCTGATGACTATGTGCCTTTGTGATTATCTTCTGCAATGAATTTCCCAGAAGTTAACTGAGGTTCTTCTTCTTCCTTTTTTTTTTTTTTTTTGATATCTGAGGCCAGAGAAGATTTTTTCAATTATTCCCCCAAATAAGTATTCCAAACTTTTCACCTTCTCTTCTCCCTTAGGAGTACCACTTATTCTTAGGATTGGTCATTTTACATAATTCCATTTTTTTTTGAGACTTTGTTCATTTCTTTTTATTATTTTCTCTTTATTTTCATCTGACTAGGTTAATTTGAGAGCCTCATCTTTGAGCTCTGAAATTCTTTCTTCCACTTATTCTAGTCTATTTTTATTATTATACTTTAAGTTCTAGGGTACATGTGCACAACATGCAGGTTTGTTACATATGTATACATGTACCATATTGATGTGCTGCACCCATTAACTCATCATTTACATTAGGTATATCTCCTAATGCTATCCCTCCTCCATCCCCCCACCCCACGATAGGACCTGGTGTGTGATGTTCCCCTTCCTGTGTCCAACTGTTCTCATTGTGCAATTCCTACCTATGAGTGAAAACATGCAGTGTTTGGTTTTCTGTTCTTGCGATAGTTTGCTGAAAATGATGGTTTCCAGCTGCATCCATGTCCCTACAAAGGACACAAACTCATTCTTTTTTATGGCTGCATAGTATTCCATGCTGTATATGTGCCACATTGTCTTAATCCAGTCTGTCATTGATGGACATTTGGGTTGGTTCCAAGTCTTTGTTATTGTGAATAGTGTTGCAATAAGCATATGGGTGCATGTGTCTTTATAGCAGCATGATTTATAATCCTTTGGGTATATACCCAGTAATGGGATGGCTGGGTCAAATGATATTTCTAGTTCTAGAAACTTGAGGAATCGCCACACTGTCTTCCACAATGATTGAACTAGTTTACAGTCCCACCAACAGTGTAAAAGTGTTCCTATTTCTCCACATCCTCTCCAGCACCTGTTGTTTCCTGACTTTTTAATGATTGCCATTCTAACTGGGGTGAGATGGTATCTCATTGTGGTTTTGATTTGCATTTCTCTGATGGTGAGTAATGATGAGCATTTTTCATGTGTCTGTTGACTGCATAAATGTCTTCTTTTGAGAAGTGTCTTTTGCTCACTTTTCGATGGGGTTGTTTGTTTTTTTCTTGTAAATTTGTTTGAGTTCTTTGTAGGTTCTGGATATTAGCCCTTTGTCAGATGAGTAGATTGGAAAAATTTTCTCCCATTCTGTAGGTTGCCTGTTCACTCTGATGGTAGTTTCTTTTGCTGTGCAGAAGCTCTTTAGTGTAATTAGATCCCATTTGTCAATTTTGGCTTTTGTTGCCATTGCTTTTGGTGTTTTAGTCATGAAGTCCTTGCCCATGCCTATGTCTTGAATGGTATTGCCTAGGTTTTCTTCTAGTGTTTTTATGGTTTTAGGTCTAACATTTAAGTCTCTAATCCATCTTGAATTAATTTTCATATAAGGAGTAAGGAAAGGATCCAGTTTCAGCTTTCTACTTATGGCTAGCCAATTTTCCCAGCACCATTTATTAAATAGGGAATCCTTTCCCCATTTCTGGTTTTTGTCAGGTTTGTCAAAGATCAGATGGTTGTAGATGTGTGGTATTATTTCTGAGGGCTCTGTTCTGTTCCATTGGTCTATACCTCTGTTTTGGTACCAGTACCATGCTGTTTTGGTTACTGTAGCCTTGTAGTATAGCTTGAAGTCAGGTAGCGTGATGCCTCCAGCTTTGTTCTTTTGGCTTAGGATTGTCTTGGCAATGCAGGCTCTTTTTTGATTCCATATGAACTTTAAAATATTTTTTTTCCAATTCTGTGAACAAAGTCATTGGTAGCTTAATGGGGATGGCATTGAATCTATAAATTGCCTTGGGCAGTATGGCCATTTTCACAATATTGATTCTTCCTATCCATGAGCATGGTATGTTCTTTCATTTCTTTGTCTCCTTTTTTATTTCACTGAGCAGTGGTTTGTAGTACTCCTTGAAGAGGTCCTTCACATCCCTTGTAAGTTGGATTCCTAGGTATTTTATTCTTTGAAGCAATTGTGAGTGGGAGTTCACTCATGATTTGGCTCTCTGTTTGTCTGTTATTGGTGTATAAGAATGCTCGTGATTTTTGCAAATCAACTTTGTATCCTGAGACTTTGCCGAAGTTGCTTATCAGCTTAAGGAAACTTTGGGCTGAGATGATGGGGTTTTCTAAATATACAATCATGTCATCTGCAAACAGGAATAATTTGACTTCTTCTTTTCCTAATTGAATACCCTTTATTTCTTTCTTCTGCCTGATTTCCCTGGCCAGAACTTCCAACACTATGTTGAATACGAGTGATGAGAGAGGGCATCCTCGTCTTGTTCCAGTTTTCAAAGGGAATGCTTCCAGTTTTTGCCCATTCAGTATGATATTGGCTGTCGGTTAGTCATAAAAAGCTCTTATTATTTTGAGAAACATTCCATCAATACCGAATTTATTGAGCGTTTTTAGCATGAAGGGCTGTTGAATTTTGTCAAAGGCCTTTTCTGCATCTATTGAGATAATCATGTGGTTTTTGTCTTTGGTTCTGTTTATATGCTGGATTACATTTATTGATTTGTGTATGTTGAACCAGCCTTCCATCCCAGGGATGAAGCCCACTTGATCATGGTGGATAAGCTTTTTGATGTGCTGCTGGATTCGGTTTGCCAGTATTTTATTGAGCATTTTTGTATCGATGTTCATCAGGGATATTGGTCTAAAATTCTCTTTTTTTGTTGTGTCTCTGCCAGGCTTCAGTATCAGGATGATGTTGGCCTCATAAAATGAGTTAGGGAGGAGTCCCTCTTTTTCTATTGATTGGAATAGTTTCAGAAGAAATGGTACCAACTACTCCTTGTACCTCTGGTAGAATTCGGCTGTTAATTCGTCTGGTCCTGGACTTTCTTTGGTTGGTAGGGTATTAATTATTGCCTGAATATCAGAGTCTGTTATTGGTCTATTCAGGGATTCAACTTCTTCCTTGTTTAGTCTTGGGAGAGTGTATGTGTCCAGGAATTTATCCATTTCTTCTAGGTTTTGTAGCTTATTTGTGTAGAGGTTTTTATAGTATTCTCTGATGGAAGTTTGTATTTCTGTGGGGTCAGTAGTGATATCTCCTTTATCATTTTTTATTGTGTCTATTTGATTCTCTCTTTTTCTTCTTTAGTACTCTTGTTAACAGTCTATCAATTTTGTGGATCTTTTCCAAAAAACAGCTCCTGGATTCATTGATTTTTGGAAGGATTTTTTGTGTCTCTATCTCCTTCAGTTCTGCTCTGATCTTAGTTATTTCTTGCCTTTTGCTAGCTTTTGAATGTGTTTGCTCTTGCTCCTCTAGTTCCTTTAATTGTGATGTTAAGGTGTCAATTTTAGATCTTTCCTGCTTTCTCTTATGGGTGTTTAGTGCTATAAATTTCCCTCTACACACTGCTTTAAATGTGTCCCAGAGATTCTGATATGTTGTATTTTTGTTCTCATTGGTTTCAAAGAACATCTTTATGTCTGCCTTCATTTCGTTATGTACCCAGTAGTCATTCAGGAGCAGGTGGTTCAGTTTCCTTGTAGTTGAGGGGTTTTGAGTGAGTTTCTTAATCCTAAGTTCTAGTTTGATTGCACTGTTGTTTGAGAGACAGTTTGTTATACTTTTTTGGTTTTTTTGTTTACATTTGCTGAGGAGTGCTTTACTTACAACTATGTGGTCAATTTTTGAATAAGTGCAATGTGGTGCTGAGAAGAATGTATATTGTGTTGATTTGGGGAGGAGAGTTCTGTATGTCTATTAGGTCCACTTGGTGCAGAGCTGAGTTCAATTCCTGGATATCCTTGTTAACTTTCTGTCTCATGGATCTGTCTTATGTTGACAGTGGGGTGTTAAAGTCTCCCATTATTTTTGTGCAGGAGTCTAAGTCTCTTTGTAAGTCTCTAAGGACTTGCTTTATGAATCTGAGTGCTCTTGTGTTGAGTGCATTTATATTTACAATAGTTAGCTCTTCTTGATGAATTGATCCCTTTACCATTATGTAATGGCCTTCTCTTTGTCTCTTTTGATCTTTGTTGGTTTAAAGTCTGTTTTATCAGAGACTAGGATTGCAACCTCTGCCTTTTTTTGTTTTCCATTTGCTTGGTAGATCTTCCTCCATCCCTTTATTTTGAGCCTATGTATGTCTCTGCATGTGAGATGGGTCTCCTGCATACAGCACACTGATGGGTCTTGACTCTTTATCCAATTTGCCACTCTGTGTCTTTTAATTGGAGCATTTAGCCCATTTACCTTTAAGGTTAATATTGTTATGTGTGAATTTGATCCTGTCATTATGATATTAGCTGGTTATTTTGCTCATTAGTTGATGCAGTTTCTTCCTAGCATCGATGGTCTTTACATTTCGGCATGTTTTTGCAGTGGCTGGTACCGGTTGTTCCTTTCCATATTTAGTGCTTCCTTCAGGAGCTCTTGCATGGCAGGCCTGGTGGTGACAAAATCTCTAAGCATTTGCTTGTCTATAAAGGATTTTATTTCTCCTTCACTTATGAAACTTAGCTTAGTTGGATATGAAATTCTGGGTTGAAAATTATTTTCTTTAAGAATGTTTAATATTGGCCCCCACTCTCTTCTGACTTGTAGAGTTTCTGCTGAACAATCCACTGTTAGTCTGATGGGCTTCCCTCTGTGGGTAACCCGACCTTTCTCTCTGGCTGCCCTTAACAGTTTTTCCTTCATTTCAACTTTGGTGAATCTGACAATTACATGTCTTGGAGTTGGTTTCTCGAGAAGTATCTTTGAGGCGTTCTCTGTATTTCCTGAATTTGAATGTTAGCCTGCCTTGCTAGAGTGGGGAATTTATCCTGGATAATATCCTGCAGAGTGTTTTCCAGGTCAGGCAGCAACATTTGCTGTTCAGCAATATTCACTCTTCTGCAGCCTCCGCTGCTGATACTCAGGCAAACAGGGTCTGGAGTGGACCTCCAGCAAATTCCAACAGACCTGCAGCTGAGGGTCTTGACTGTTAGAAGGATAACTAACAAACAGAAAGGACATCCACACCAAACCCCATCTGTACGTCACCATCATCAAAGACCAAAGATAGATAAAACCACAAAGATGGGGAAAAAACAGAGCAGAAAAGCTGAAAATTCTAAAAATCAGAGTGCCTCTCTCCCTCCAAAAGAACGAAGCTCTTCACCAGCAACAGAACAAAGCTGGATGGAGAATGACTTTGACGAGTTGAGAGAAGACTTCAGATGATCAAACTTCTCCGAGCTAAAGGAGGAAGTTCAAACCCATCACAAAGAAGCTAAAAACCTTGAAAAAAGATTAGATGAGTGGCTAACTAGAATAACCAATGTAGAGAAGTCCTTAAATGACCTGACAGAGCTGAAAACCACGGCACGAGAACTACGTGACAAATGCACAAGCTTCAGTAACCGATTCGATCAACTGGAAGAAAGGGTATCAGTGATTGAAGATCAAATTAATGAAATGAAGCAAAAAGAGAAGTTTAGAGAAAAGAGAGTAAAAAGAAACGAACAAAGCCTCCAAGAAACATGGGACTATGTGAAAAGACCAAATCTACGTCTGACTGGTGTACCTCAAAGTGACGGGGAGAATGGAACCAAGTTGGAAAACACTCTAGTCTATTTTTAAAACTTCCCACTGCATTTTGTAATTCACTAATAGTGTCTTTTATTTTTAGAAGATCTGGTTGTTTTTTCCTGTCTTTCCAGAAATTTTTTCATATATATCCTAAACTCCTTTGTAAATTTCTTTATATTGGTTTTCACCTTTCTCTTATATCTCCTTGAGTAGCTTAATAATAAACTTTTTGAATTCTTTATCTGATATTTCAAAGATTTCATCTTGGTTTGAATTAATTGCTGGGATACTAGTGTGATTTTTTTAGGGCGTTATCAAATCCTGTTTTGTCATATTACCAGAATTACTTTTCTGGTTCCTTCTAATTTGAGTAGACTATTTCTTCTAATAATTCTTCAATTTATTTTTTATTTCACTTTGGTTTGTTTTTCAATTTTTTCCACGTAAAGCTATGACTTTAATATTTAAAGTCTATTATAGCCAATTTTTTTTTCTTGTTGCTTCTAGGGATAAAGAGTCTGTATACACTCCTTAATTATAGAGAGTCTTTGTGTGATGACTTTCTCAGATGTTAGTTGTAGTAGTAATAAACTTGGTATGTGAGCAAACTTACTGTCTTCTATTGCTACTACAACTAGAGATGCTATAATGAACTGTTTCAGCTGGCCTCCAGCCAGGAGGTGGTACTGCAAAAGATCACCAGCTGTGATAGCGGCAGTGGAATTTGTGTTTGGTCTATGTTGTCCAGAGGAGGTACTCTGGTTTCTCAGATTATGGGTGGGGCCATAAAGCTCCCAACAGTTTCTGTCTTTTGTGTTAAATTACCAGCATGGGTGGAGAGGCAGAGTCAGGTAGGGGCTGAGTCAGGCAGGGGCTGAGTCAGGTGGGTCAGCACTCTGGCTCTCCATGTGTGGAGCAATCTGCAGCCCCTGTAGGGTATGAGGGGTGGTTCTCAGGTTAGGGGGGTAATATTCCAGAAGGTACTGTAAATGCCTATGCTGCACAGAAAAGTTCGCATAGGGAGTGTGGATTAGCAGGAGGCAGTAAGCCTCACCCAGATCCCATGCAGTTGGCAAGGCAGATCTCACTCCCGCAGTGCTTCGCTAGCAGCAGCAAGCTAAGTTGCAGGTAGCCTGTGCTCAGAACTCAGATCTAGCCAGTCATTAAGCTTTCCTTGCAGAAATAACAACCAGGACTTTTAGGCCATGTTCCTCCTCATTTTCTTGCTAAGCTAGGCACCCAGCTCTTGAACTTGTGACTATGACACACTTCACACTCATCCACGGATTTCTGGCTAAGGAAGTTTATTGCCCATTGAGTTTACATCATGAAATTCACTTGGGAGCTTCTTTCAATTTGTGCTCACTGCCTGAGCTAGTTGGTTCACTTTTGTGTGGTGCCTCCAATTTACAATCTTGGAATAAAAAAAATTGAGTATTTTAGATACCTCATATAAATTGAATTATGCAATGTTTGGATTTCCATGTCTGGCTCATTTTACTTAACAAAATCTCAAAATTTATCCAGAGTGTTACATATAACAAAATTGTCTTTTTAAAAGACTGGATGACTTTAAATGATATTCTAATGTATGTGTGTGCCACATTTTCTTGATCTAGTCATCTCTCCATGAACACATAGGTTTTTATCCATATCTTGGTTTTTTGTGAATAGTACCACAATGAACACTAAAGTTTAAATGTCTCTTTGCCATCCTGATTTCAATTCTTTGGATAAATACCCACAAGTGGGATAGCTGAATCACATGATTGTTTTATTTTAAAATTTTTGTGGAGCATCCATGCTGTTTTCTACAACAGCTGCACCATTTTGCACTTCTGCCAACAATGTGAAAGGGTTTCAATTACTTGATATCCTCTTGAACACTTGTTGTCATTTGTTTTTGGATAATAATCATTCTCACAGGTGTGAAGCAATATTATGTGGTGATTTTGATATGCATTTTTCTGATGATTAGTAACATTGAGCATGTTTTCATATAGCTCTTGACCACTTTTAGGTCTTCTTTGGAGAAATGTCTATTCAATTCCTTAACTCATTTTTAAATTGAGTTATTATTATTTTTTGAACTATTGCATCATAGGAGTTCCTTATATACTTTTGAGATTAACTTCCTTTCCGATATATCTTTTGGAAACATTTTCTCCCATTCCATAGGTTGTTTTTCACTTTGTTGATGGTTTATTTTGCTGTGCAGAACCTTTTTAGTTTAATGTAGTCCCACTTGTTTATTTTTGTTTTTAATATATGTGATTTTGGTCTTGTATTAAAGAATCATTGCCAATACCTATGTCATAAAGCTTCCCCCCTATATTTTCTTTTAAAATATTTAGAGTTTGAGTCTTACTTTTTTGTCTTTCATTCCTTTTTAATTGATTTTGTGATTGGTGTAATTTCATTTCTTCCCAACAGTTTGGCAGTCAGCAGATTGTTGCAGAGGTGAGGGGAGACAAGAAGCACTCCCATCTCCCATTTCTGTAGGGCTTTAAGTTCCTTGGGGATTAATCTCTGCCAGACTCTTGCCACTTTCCTTTTCTGCACCCCATTTCTTTTCATTGGCATTTCTTCCCATGGACACTTCAACATTGAGCTGAGGTCCTAGCTCCCTTCCCTCTGTTTTCCACTCAGAACTTGTCCATTCCCCAGTAACTTTGATCTTATTTCTGAGGAGAACTGGAATACAATGTTCCTAGTCAGCCATCTTGAGAATATCCAGAAGTCCATAAGAATTTAAGGACTGATTTTCTATTCCTGTAAATAATGTCATTGGGATATTAACAGATTTCACTGACTCTGTGTATTGCCTCCAGTAGTATGGAAATGTTAGTAGTATGTATTCTAATCTATAAGCAAAGCATGTCTTTCCAATTATCTGTATCTCCTTTAATTTATCTCATTAGTGTTTTACAGTTTTCTGTGTACAGATCTTTTATATTTTCACTTAAGTTTATTCCTAGGTTTTTTTTTTTTTTGGTGTTGTTATAAATGGAATGTTTTCTAATTTCCTCTCCAGATAGCTCATTGTTAATGTATAGAAATACAACTGATTTTTCTATGTTAATTTTGTATTCTGAAATTTACTATACTTGTTTACAACTTCTAACAATTTTTTGGTAGCATCTTTAGAGTTTTCTATATGTGAAACCATGTCATCTGAAAACCAGAATTATTTTACATCTGTCTCCAATTTAGACTTATTTTATTTCATTTTCTCACATAATGGCTCTAGCTATACCAATATACCAATACTATATTGAAGAGAAGTGGTGCAAGTGGGCAATCTTGACTTGCTCTAATCTTAGAGGTAAAGTTTGAGTATGATGCTTGCTCTGTGTGTGTGTGTGTGTGTGTGTGTGTGTGTGTTTTGCATATGATCTTTAACATTTCAGGTAATTTTCTTCAGTTCCTGGTTTGTTGCAAGTTTTTACCATGAAAGTGTTTGAAGTTTGTTGAATGTCTTTTCTGCATCTATTGGGACAATCATATGCTTTTAATCATTTATTATTTTAATGTGTATCACATTATTTGATTTTCATATTTTAAACCATCCTTGCATCACAGGGATAAGTGCCAGTTGATCATGGTGTATGATCCTTTCAATTTAGTATTGAATTTGGTTCATTAGTATTTTATTGAAAATGATTACACCTATATTTACCGAGGATATTGGCCTGTAGTTTTTTTTTTGTTTGTTTGTTTGTTTGTTTTTTTCCTTGTGGTGTTTTTGTCTGGCTTTGGTAGTAGGGTAATGTTGGCCTTATAAAATCGCTTTGAAAATGTTCCCCTCTCTTTTATTTTCTGAGATAGTTTGAGAAGTAGTAATTTGTATTATTCTTTTTATATCTGTGCCATCAGTTGTAATGTTTTTTTTATTTTTGATTTTATTCAATTGCATCTTTTTTATTTCTTAATCTATGTAAGGATTTGCCAATTTTGCTTATGTTTTCAAAAAGTCATTAGTTTTGTTGATTTTTTTCTGCTCTTTTTTTTCTATTTTGTTTATTTCTCCTCTAGTGTTTGTAACTTTCTTCTGCCAACTTTGGGCTTCCTGTTTTTTGTTTTCAGTTCCTTGAGATGTGATAGGCTATTTTTTTATCTTTATTTTTTTTAATGTAGGTCTTTATCACTCTCAACTTTCTCCTAATACTCCTCTTACTAGATCCCATAAGTTATGGTATGTTCTGTTCCCATTTCCATTTGTGTTGAGATGCTTTTAAATTTCCTTTTTGTCACAATGTTTGCTTAAGAATGTATTAATTTCCACAATTTTTTTTTTCATTTTCCAGCTTTCCTTTTGGTATTGATTTCTAGTTTCATTCCATTTTGGTCAGAAAAGACACATAGTATGATTTCAATCTTCTTGAATTTTTAAGACCTGTTTTGTGACCTCCCATGATCTCTATCCTGAAGAAAGTTCTGTGTATGCTTGAGAAGCATGTGTATTCTTTTGTTGGGTGAAATGCTCTTTATATGTCTGTTAGTTCCATTTGATCTAGAGTGTTATTTAAGTCTGCTGTTTCCTTATTGATCATATCTCTCCATATTAGGTCCTTTTTGAAAATGGGATATTGATGTCTTCTATTATTATTCTATTGCTGCATTTTAAAATAACTTCCATCTTATTTGAAATTCTTGCTTTGTTCATACATTGTTCTCTTGATCCCAGTAAACATATATATGAAAGTTATTTTTGAATCTCTGTCAGATAAATTATGCAACCCTTTTTATTTAAGTTTGGTTCCTGGAGTTTTTCTTGTTCTTTTGTTTGGAACAGTTTTACTTGATTCTTTATTTTCCTTGACTCTCTGTGTTGGTATCTGAGCATTAGACAAAGCAAGTACATCTCCTAGTTTTCACATAATGGTCTCATACAGGAGAAGATTTCCACCAAAAATTCTACCCAGATGCTATGGGAGCATCTACCAACTCTTTATCTGCCTGGAAAGAAGCACACAGGTGTGGTTTTGTTCACTGACCCTGTGCTAAGCTGTAGAAGAAGGAACTATGGCATCTACTAGCCTAAATTACAATCTCCTTTCTCCCTAGGTGGTTATAATAAGCTGGACCCATCAGAGTTTCAAGACTGGTGAGACTTACACCAATTATTCCTCAGGGGGAAACTGAGAGCGGGATGTCTCTTTCTTACTCTATGCTGGGTGAGGGGCTGGGGTTGTTAATGGCATTTACCAGCCAAAGCCACTGCCTACATTTCACCCTGGGTGCCTCAACTATGATGGAATCTTAGAGCTCCAAGTTTCAAGGCAGAAGCCAGTCCTTTGAGGACCCTTTTCATAAAAGTTGGGGCACTGGAAGGGCAAACCAACACCTTCTCTATTTTGGGTGAAACTAAGAGCTAGGGTTCTCCTCCCAATTCTATGGTGCTGTTCTGGGATAGGGATTCTAGCAAGAGAGTGTTTTGTATCTTTTTACTAGTTTCAGTGAATCTGGTTTTGCATTCTCCTCAACTATAAGAGCCTTTCAATTAATTTTTGATTTTGCACACAAACAAAATTGTATGTGAATGGTTGTTGAATCACTGTGTTTGTTCAGGAAAGGGGGGGTCCAGTGTTCCCTACTCTGTCATATTGCTGAAGTCATCCTTGCTATTATACATTTTTGAAATCTTTGCAAATACTATCACATTGTTTGTACCTTTCTGCACCTTGCTCTTTCCTATCAGCATTATGTTTTCTAGATCTATTTATAATAATAACTTAAATGAAATTCATCCACTACCACTCACCCAATTCCGTTTTGGTATGTAATAAGGAAATAAATTTCAATATTCTGTATTAGTCCTTTTTCATGCTGCTGATAAAGACATACTGGAGACTGAGAAGGAAAGAGGTTTAATTGGACTTACAGTTTCACATGGCTGGAGAGGTCTCAGAATCATGGTGGGAGGCAAAAGGTGCTTCTTACATGGCAATGGTAAGAGAAAAATAAAGAAGATGCAAAAGCAGAAACCCCTGATAAAACCATCAGATCCCGTGAAACTTATTCACTACCATGAGAACAGTATGGGGAAACTGCCCCCAGGATTCAAATTATCTCCAACCAGGTCCCTCCCACAACACGTGGGAATTATGGGAGTATAATTCAAGATGAGATATGGGTGGTGACACAGAGCCAAATCACGTCATTCTGTCCCTGGCCCCTCCAAATCTCATGTCCTCACATTTCAAAACCAATCATGCTTTCCTGACAGTCCCACAAAGTCATAACTCATTTTAGCATTAACCCAAAAGTCTACAGTCCGAAGTCTCATCTGAGACAAGGCAAGGCCCTTTCCACCTATGAGTCTGTAAAATCAAAAGGAAGCAGTTACTTCCTTGATACAATGGGGGTACAGGTATTGGGTAAATCCAGCTATTCCAAATTGGAGAAATTAGCCAAAACAAAGGGGTTACATGGCCCATGCAAGTCCAAAATTCAGTGGGGCAGTCAAATTTTAAAGCTCCAAAATGATCTCCTTTGACTCCATATCTCGCATCCAGGTCACACTGATGCAAGAGGGAGGTTCCCATAGTCTTGGACAGCTGTGCCCCTGTGACTTTGCAGGGTATACCCCCACTCCTGGTTGCTTTCATGGGCTGGCATTGAGCATCTGTGGCTTTTCCAGGCACACAGTGCAAGCTGTCAGTGGATCTACCAATCTGAGGTCTGGAAGACAGTGGCCCTGTTCTGACAGCTCCACTAAGGAGTACCCCAGCAGGGACTCTGTGTGAGGACTCTGACCCCACCTTTCCCTTCCACACTGCTGTAGCCTAACAGAGGTTCTCCATGAGGGCCCCGCCACTGCAGCAAACTTGCCTGGGCAACCAGGTATTTCCATATATTTTCTGAAATCTAGGTGGAGGTTCCCAAACCTCAATTCTTGACTTCTGTGCACCTGCAGGCTCAACACCATGTGGAAACTGCCAAGGTTTGGGGCTTTCACTCTCTGAAACCATGGGCCGAGCCGTACCTTGGTCTCTTTTAGCAATGGACGGAGCAGCTGGGATGCAGGGCACCGAGTCCCTAGGCTGAATACAGCATGGGCACCCTGGGCCTGGCCCATGAAACCATTTTTTCCTCCTAGACTCCTGGGTCTGTGATGGGAGGATCTGCCGTGAAGACCTCTGACATGTCCTGGAGACATTTTTCCCATTGCTTGGAGATTAATATTTAGCTGCTTGTTACGTACATTTCTGCAGCCAGCTTGAATTTCTCCTCCAAAAAAAAAAAAATGGGTTTTTCTTTTCTACTGCATTGTCAGGCTGCAAATTTTATGAGCTTTTATGATCAGATTTGCTTTTAAAATGGAATTCTTTTAATAGCACCCAAGTCACCTCTTGAATGCATTGTTGCTTAGAAATTTCTTCCACCAGATACCCTAAATCATCTCTCTCAAGTTCTAACTTCCACAAATCTCTAGGGCAGGGGCAAAATGCCACCAGTCTCTGCTAAAACATAACAAGAGTCACCTTTGCTCCAGTCCCCAACAAGCTCCTCAGCTCCATTTGAGACCACCTCAGCCTGAACCTTACTGTTCATATCACTATCAGCATTTTGGTCAAAGTCATTCAACAAGTCTCTAGGAGGTTCTAAACTTTCTCATATTTTCCTATCTTCTTCTGAACCCTCCAACCTGTTCCAATCTCTGCCTGATACCCAGTTCCAAAGTCGCATCCACATGTTTTGGTAACTTTTCAGCAACGCCACACTCTACTGGTACCAATTTACTTGTTTGTTTTCATGCTGCTTATAAAGACATACCTGAGACTGGGAAGAAAAGAGGTTTAATTGGCCTTACAGTTCCATGTTGCTGGGGAGGCCTCAGAATCATGGCAGAAAGAGAAAGGCACTTCTTACATGGCAGGAAGCAAGAGGAAAATGAGGAAGATGCAAAAGCAGAAACCCTTGATAAAACCATCAGATCTGGTGAGATTTACTCACTACTATAAGAACAGTATGGGGGAAATCACTCCCATGATTCAAATTATCTCCTACCAGGTCCGTTTCACAGCATGTGGGAATTATGGGAGTACAATTCAAGGTGAGATATGGGTGGAGACACAGAGCCAAACCACATCATTTCACTGCATACCATTTATCTCTCAGTTCTTATTTGTTTAATGAAACAACATAGAATTAGTCATTGATTTCAAGTATACGGAGATAGTTTTACATTTTCTCAAGTTTTAGGACCAAATGCAATTGCATCTTCCAAAATATTATCTTCTCCAACTTTAACCAGAAACTATTACAATCACCTTAATTTTTAGTAGGTTCATTTTTTCCCAGTAAATTATGGCAGCATTTACAGAAAAGTTCACCAACTAGGAGGAAGTTATGTTCTTAGTTCCTTCCTTAGGTTTATGTGCTTGAGAAAGCTCTCTTGAAACATGATGAGAGCAGAGGGCAAAGTGAGCAGAAGTAATTTGCTACTTAAGGCAGAGAGCAGAAGCTTGAACTTTTATGGCATATGAGAGAAGCAATTTCAGAGAAAAGCTGTATGTCTTTAAAAAATATGTGTGTGTGTTTGTGTATCTGTATCTATCCATAATATACACACATGCATACACAGTGGAGGGTGAGTATGCAGACAGTTGATTTGGTGTAATGGTATATGCATATATAAAGAGTTTCAAGGCCAGGCACAGTGGCTCATGCCTGCAATTCTATCACTTTGGGAGGCCGAGGCAGGCGGATTAACTGAGGTCAAGAGTTCCAGACCAGCCTGAGCAACATGGTAAAACCCTGTCTCTACTAAAAACTACAAAAAATTAGCCATGCGTGGTGGTGCATGCCTATAGTGCCAGCTACTGGAGAGGCTAAGGCAGGAGAATCACTTGAACCCAGGAGATGGAAATTGCAGTGAGCCGAGATTGCGCCAGTGCACTCCAGCCTGGGCAACAGAGTGAGACTCCGTCTCAAAAAAAAAAAAGAGTTCCAAGCTTCAGTTTGAGAACTACAAATAGATTTTAGCATCAGAAATTCTAATAAATTAAGTGAAAACCCACCATGCTAATTTGTTATAACTCTCAAAATCAAAAGTTTAATATTATCTTTGATTTTTACTAATGAATTCTTCTAGGTTTCAAATTTATAAACAAAGTGAAAAACTGACTTCTAATTTACAAGTTATAAAAATGAAAACACTACTATTACTGCATTTTAAGTAAAAGGTTCTTTTCCGTGTGTAGACAGTGAAAAGATAATAAATCTCAGGACCCCAAATCACTAAGCCAAAGAGAAAAGTCAAGCTGGGAACTTCATAGGGCAAACCTGCCTCCCATTCTATTTGTAAATAAGATAGCTACAAAGATTAAAAAAAAAAAAGCCTCATACTTCCCTCACAATTTGCCCGGAAGACAATTTTTTTTGTGGATAAACAACAGACAAAACGCAAAGTCATCTCTCTCTTCATATGAGACAAATGCATATCTGATTGCTTCCTTTGCCCTATTGTTTTACTAAGCCAGAATAAGGCGTAAGTGACTAGTCATGTAAATTGTGTATTCACTGAAAGTCTAATCAAAAACTCAAAAGATTATCTCCATCAACTGCTCTTTATAAAGCACCTACTCTGGGTCAGGGACTGGATGGAATGAACACTGGGGACACAGCTGTGAATAGATGAAAGAGTTTGTCTTATGATCTGTTTTTAATCACTAAGTTTCTACTTTCAAATACAAGGATGCTATACTCCATTAAAAATAATTTGTGCTTATGTTTTCACTTCAAAATAATACAGCCTAGATTGTCAGACTCTATCATTGTATGAATCAGAAGATCCCACAAGTGATTGATGAGATAACCAAGAGATTTAGGATTAAACCCCTATCAAACTGTTTTGAAACTTATAATCCATGAAAATTAACTATTTAGGAAGTGCAAGACATTTCACGACCTTTGAATTTTTTGAAATACTACATTATTTATCTTTTACAATAGAAAGGAACCTCAGAAAGGAAAATACATTACTTTCACCCCCAGCCTTTTATTTTGTACTCAGGAATAAAGTCCTCTATAAGTGAACTCAAAAAACAAACCAACAAACAAACAAACAAACAAAAAACTCAAAAGAATGTAACCGTTTGTCTTTTATGTACCTGTGACATGGAAGCCTCCTCCCCATTTCCAGTTGTCCTACCTTTCTGGACCAAACCAATGTATATCTTACATATACTGATTGATGTCTCATGTCTCCTTAAAATGTATAAAACCAAGCTGTGCCCCGACCACCTTGGACACATGTCCTCAGGATCTCTTGAGGCTGTGTCACAAATGTATCCTTAACCTTGGCAAAATAAACTTTCTAAATTGATTGAGGTTTGCCTCAGATATTCTTTGCTTTAAAAGACTCATGTATCTAATATATAAATATCTGAAAAACTATGTTTGTTAAAACACAATGATTTCTGGTTATACCTACGAAATAATTTCAAACGGTCATTATGAGAAAAATGACCACACTCATTTTCAGAGAATATGTCAAACTGTACATACTGCTTGGTTCCTGCACATAGAAATGTAAAAACTTCAAAAATCCACTCACTCTTTCCCTTGTTCCTTAGAGAAACTGTAGTTTTAAATGATAGCAAATGCCTGCAATATTAATATATTTAAGACTTTGGTTTGAAGTTAATTTTCTTTTAAAAATAAGCAAATAAGTAAATGACACATTTAATTTTTGTTAAATATCAAATAAACATATCAGCAACTCTGAAAAATTGTTTGTCATTGAGCAATTCTATTTTAATTAAGCATACATAAAATCAATTGGCTGAAAAAACTGCTAATATTGGTTAAACAACTTTAAAGGTTATCTTATTACATTCCAGGAGAATAAAGGCACACCAATTTCAAGGTTTTACACATAGTTCTAAGACCATGATGTAGAGACTTTATATCTGACTGTGCCTCCCCTTCAAGAGGAAAAAACACAGAGAGTTTAGGACAATATTACCTTTTGGGATCATTTTCATTTGGCACTTACAACAGTAAGAAAACCTAATCGAGAATGTTTCAGAAAACAAAGATTTCTCATAATGGGATAAGTACTTATGAAGGATACCATAGAAAATGTTTTATGTGTTTTTTTTCAATCAAATTTCCTTTTTTTTTTTTGGTCGTGCAAAGAATTACTTGACTATTTCACTGAATAAGTAAGTGGAGAAGAAACTGGTTTCCATTTTCCTAAGAGTTTGGTTCTAGATAATTTTTTTGAACTCTTTTGAGTTCATTGACATTACACTCCAATAGTATCGCTCAACTTAGCACTGATTGTGATGTCTACACGCATCCTTCTCTATACGAATCTTCCAATAAGATCATAGCTATTGACTTAAACTTTATCTGGCTTTCCCCACTAAAGGTAGTAATTACTCCCGTAGTGTGTGATGAAGCGTTTTTTGTTTAAACCACGTACAAGGGGAATTAGGATGTGAGTTGAGATGCAGCTCCTTTCTAAGGTTTTCTCACCCTACATTTTCATAAATAAAGGGAAAATTCAAGTGACCTTTTTCAAAATAAATAAAATCAGTTTCACTTGATTTAATTTCCAAAACCAAAGCCAAAGGAGACAATCCTTTGCCACTGAGAAAACGTATAATACTCTACCTTCAATATCAGTTTATTTCAAAAAAGTACCACTTGTCCTTGCCTCTAGGTTTGAAATTTCTGTTTCTATCTAAAATGATTTAAAGGCCATGAGATCCAAGGGATTAGAGTAAGTGTATGATGGGCCAGACACAAAAGTTCATTGGTAATGTCTAGTTATACAGACATAGGAAAAGGTAACCTTCGGAAACTTGATTAAAAACTATCAAAAATATATATGGGTGTGTGGCAGACAGTCTTGGGTGATCCTCATGATCCTCACTGCCTGATATTTATACTCTGGTATAATTTGCTCCACTTCAGTGTGGGCATCATCAGTGGCTTTTTTTTTTTTTTTTTCAACCAATCGAATATGGTAAAGGTGGGATAGTGTGTACTCTATTTTGTATACATAATTATTTTTATAAAATAGCAGTGTCTGACTTGTGGAAAAATTCACTCTCTTGCTAAATTTGAAGAAACAAGCTGCTGTATTGAGTATTGCACTGAGAGAGCCACATACCAAGGAACTATGGTTGACTTCTGGCTGACAGTCCACAAAGAACTGAGGTCCTCATTCTGGCAAACTGCAAGAAACCGAATGCAGCCAATAACCATGTGCGCTTAGAAGCAGATTTTTTCCCAGTCCCACCTCAGATGAGAATCCGGTCCTGGGCAATACCTTGATTCATCCTCGCAGAGTACCCAGTTATGTCACACTCAGAATCCTGACTCACAGAAATTATGAGATAATAAATGTATGTTACTTTAAACCACTAAATTTGTGGTGATACTGTTATGCAGCATTAGAAAAAACAATACAAGGCACAACATTGGCTGAAGCATAACATTTTAAAGTGAGTGTTTTTTTCCCCCATCTCTACTAAAAATAGAAAAAAAATTAGCCGGGTGTGATGGTGCGCACTTGTGGTCCCAGCTACTAGGGACGCTGAGGCAGGAAAATTGCTTTAACTCGGGAGGCAGAAGTTGCAGTGAGCTGAGATTGCGCCACTGCACTTCAGCCTGGGTGACAGAACTAGAATCCATCTCTAAATAAATAAATAAATAAATACATAAATACATAAATACATACAAAGCCAGGAAAGAAAAGACCTTTAAGATATATACCATGTTTCTAGTTGGGGAAAATATGCTGGAGTATTCATCTGAATACAAATATAATGACGCCTTTAACATACCTATACTGACTTATATATGCTAACTACTCAATAAATGATACTTTGGCAGTGACTGTCAATAGTAAGAGGAGTTGTGATCGCTTCTAAGTAACAATGACTCTTTCAAAACTGTCACTTTCTACACAATCCAACAATGTTAAATTCATTTTTTCCTAAAAGACTACATTCATGTGTTTTAAATATATTTGTAAGCCTTCTTGATTACAATTAAAAAATGAGCTATTCAAAAATGACTTATATAGTAATCGAATTCTAACATATGGCACAGACCTAGGGAAACTTCTTTTGTGACTGAATATTCTAATAGTGATAGTCAGCCATAGAGCTTGAAATTTTTAGTGCATTTCTCTCTCTTGGGACAAGCTGCTTACATTTAAACCTATGTTTTATGATTAGCTTTGAACCTTGGGGGCAGTTACTTATCCTTATAGCTCAGTTTTCTTATGTGTAAAATGGGGATAATAATATTAGCTTTGCTGTGAAAATTAAATGAGTTCATTCATGTGAAGACGATTGAACAATGCCTAGCAAAACCTATATATTGCGTAATAAATGTTAGCTATTATTACAAAAATTAATAGCCCCAATGTAGAAACAACCTAAATGCCCATTTGCAGATGAAAGGAAAAAGAAAATGTGTTACATATATACAACCTTATATTATTCAGCCTTCCAAAAGAGGGAGATCCTACCATATGTGACATGGGTGAACATGGAGAATAAGCCACACACAAAAGGATAAATACTGTACAATTCCGTTTGTGTGAGGTATCTAAAATAATCAGAGATGATTTCGTTCTCATAGAAGCAGAGAGTGGAATGGTGTTTGCCAAGGTTGGTGGTGGTAGGGGGAAGCACGAAATGGGAAGTTGCTGTTCAATTGGTGATACTATGTGCCTCTGTGTTGACACCAAATCTTATCTGGAATTGTAATCCCCACGTGTCAAGGGAGGAACCTGTAAACCCCACACGTTGAGTGAGGGAAGTGATCAAATTATGGGGGCGGTTTCCCCCATGCTGTTGTCATGATAGTGAGTGAATTCTCACAAAATCTGATAGTTTTATACATGGTAGAGTCCCTGCGCTTCCAAGTGCTCTCTCTTTCGCCTGCCACCATGTAAGATGTGTCTGCTTCCCTTTCTGCCATGATTGTAAGTTTCTTAAGGCCTCCCCAGCCATGTGGAACTCTGAGTCAATTAAACCGCTTTTCTTTATAAATTACCTAGTCGTGGGTAATATCTATAGCAGTGTAAAAACAGACTACTGAAAGTTGACAACGTGCTAGCAGCCCTCGCTCACTCGCTCTGGGGCCTCCTCAGCCTCGGCTTCCGCTCTGCTCTGGCCACACTTCAGAAGCCCTTCAGCCAGCTGCTGCACTGTGGGGGCCCCTCTTTGGGGCTGGCAGAGGCAGAGTCGGCTCCGTCTGCTCCCAGGGAAGTGTGGAGGGAGAGATGCCGGCGGAGCCCGGGCTGTTGCGCACCAGAGGCGAGGGTGGGCGCGGACTCCAGGTGGGCTTGGGACCCACACTTGGCGCCCCGGACAGGCGCCTGCTGGGCTTGATAGGGGGATGAGCTCCCTCTGGGCTTCTGGAGTGCCCCGGCTAGGTGCCGCAAAGTCCCCTGGCAAGTGCCATTGAGAGGTGAAGCCAGCTGGGCTTCTGGGACCGGTGGGGACTTGGAGAACTTTTGTGTCTGGCTAAAGGATTGTAAAGGCACCAATCAACACTCTTGTCAAAACGCACTAGTCAGTGCTCTGTAAAACAGACCAATCAGCTCTCTGTAAAATGGACCAATCAGTAGGATGTGGGTGGGGCCAGATAAGGGAATAAAAGCGGGCCACCTCAGCCAGCAGCTCAATCCACTGGGGTAGCCTTCCGCTCTGTGGAAGCTTTGTTGTTTTGCTCTTTTGCTCTGCAGCTTCACTCCTGAAGCCAGCGAGACCACAAACCCACCAGAAGGAAGAAACTCCAAACACATCCGAACATCAGAAGGAACAAACTCGGGACACACCACCACGGTAACACTCACGGCAAGGGTCTGCCGCTTCATTCTTGAAGTCAGAGAGATCAAGAACCCACCAACTCTGGACACACTACTACAATTGGTATAAAGTTTCAGTTATGAAAGATGGGTAAGTTCTAGCTATCTGCTGTGCAACATTGTGTTTATAGGTAACAATATTTTATTGTGCACTTTAAGTGGATACATCTCATTTAAAGGTTCTTACCACAGTATTTTTTTTAAAGCAAGATCTATGTATGAATTCAAAATTTAGAATGAAAAGGAGCCACAAAGAATCAGTAAAAAGTGTACTCCCTTTTCCGAACCACTTTCTTTCCTTCCTCAGAGGCAACTTCTTTTAGCATTTTCATGTGGTGTAGTAGGATAAACTGTGCACAGCCACACAAGGTCCTACACAGCAGAGAACACCTCTCATTTTTTACCTGTGTGCCGAAAAGTCAACGTGCCCTTTCCACCTGGAAACTCATGTTCTTTAGCTCTGAAAAATGTTTAAAATTAATTCTGTTAACTTTTTTCTCCTCGCAATTTCTTTCTTTCTGGAATTCTTTTTCAAATGTTAAATCTCCTGGACTGCCCTCTTTTCCTGTTAACTTTCTGGAATATTTTACCTACCTTATATTTCAAATATTCTATTAATTTTTGAAAAAATATTATTTTTTATTTCTAACAGCTTGCTTTTTCAAAATGTTTATTATATCTTCCTGTTCTTGATTTATAGTTGTAACATCGTTTTTATATCTCCAAATATATTGGTTGCTTTTCCTTAAGTTTTCTTCTTTCTGTATAGTCTGTCTTGTCTGAACTGCTTTTTTTTCCTATTTACTGTCTTGTGTCTTTTATGTAAGAAAGTGGATATTTAAATATCGTTGTTTTGGAACTGAGTGGGAAAGTGGTATAAAGTGTGTTCTCAGAATTTTACATATATATGTTCACTTACTCCAGTGTTTTGCCATGGCTCCAACCATCTAAGCCTGACATCCCACAAATCCATAGATTTTTTATTTTCATTTCCCCAGAAAACAAACATCTAATCTTATGTTTTGATGGGGAAAGGGAAGACTCTGAGTGGAGTGAAGTGCAGAAGATTTAAATATGATCATCAAACAACCTTCACCTTACCTTTCTTTCAACTTCTCTGCCAGTTCCTGAACTTACTGGGGATTTTTTTTTTTTTTTCTGGTATAAATCAGATTATTATTTGCTTTCCTCACAGCCAGCTTGGCATTTGGCTTTCTTAGGTCTTGTAAATCTCTTCTCTCCTTTCCTCTTAGCTTATTTTCCAGCTTCTAAAATTGTGTTGGCTTTGGTTTATCTCCTGCAATCCTTATCCTTGTGAATGTATCTTCTTAAATTATCCCTTTAGTGTAAATTTTAGTTGAACTTCCTAAGGAAGCTTTATTAGAGGTATATATTTCTTTGGACTTTCTCCTCAGTTACATCTCAAACATGGAGCTGTTTATAGTTATCATCCAGATTAGTACCTGATCTCTAAGAAATACCTGACTCTGCTAGTTACATTCTTTCCGAGAAAACACTCTCTTTACTTTGCTCTCAAACTTTTCTTCTTCTCCTATACCCCGTCACAGCTCTTCCTTGCTCTCACATGACATATTTTCTTTATCTGATCTTTAAATAATGAAGTTCCAAAGTGATGAGTCTTAGTCATTCTTTTCTTGTCACTGTAATTCCTCTCCATATAGTTTTTCTGAAAATTAGGTCCTCTGACCATCTGCATTACAAATACTCATAACAAAATGCATATTATGAAGTCCCACTCCAGACCTAATGAATTAGAATATCTACAAGTGAGAGATAAAATATGCATTTACAAATTTTTTTTAATAATATCACCCTCACAATTTTTTGATTTAAGAAATTTAAGAAAATTTAAGACCCATTTCCAGAAAATAATATTTATTATTCATGACTATAATAGCTACACAAGTTATACCAAGTTAGTCCTAATTGTCATACTTGAAAACAGCAATAAATGCTTAGTGTCCGTCGGAATTTAGGAGTGGTTTGGCTTTGTGGGTCTGACTTTGTTTTCTCATGAGATTGTGTTGCAGAACAGCCCTCTATGAGTCTCTCACTTTTGCACATATATTTCTAATAATGCTTGTAGCCAACAGGCTTAGAAGATAAAGAGTGTCTACATACAGAATGAAGGGCAGACTTGCTTAAAAACCATAATAATAATAATACACACATACATACATACCTCAAAAACAAAGGGAAGGTTACATTGACTTTGGAATTTTTCAGCTGTGGTGCCTGTTTAGCATTGATCTGGACAACGTAACATCAACTCTGTGAGACAAAGGGGTCAAGACGCAAGCATGAAGCTTTTGCTGCCTGCCGTGATAGAAGTGAAAAAGTTCTTTGTCTCTCCTTCTTGGGTGATATAATCTTCCACCAGGATCTATGAAACTGTGGCTGACTGACTTGTTATCTTAGAAGTAGGGTAAAATTCCAAACTCTTCACAGTTCTTGAAAGGTTACAGTTAGATATGAACAGCGGCTATATTAATCTAAAGGTTTGACTGAAGTTGAAGGATCCACTTCCAGGGCTCACTCACCTGTTGGCATGTTATTAATGCCTGTTGATGTCTCAGTTCATCTACATCATGACCCTTCCATTAATAGAGTGTTCTTATGGAATGGAGGCTGACTTTTTCCAGAGATAGTAATTTAGAAGAGCAAAGTAGAAGTAGCAATTCTCTTTATGACCTATTCTAAGAAGACACGTGTTCTTATAATATGTCAGACACACAAACCGGATTTGATTTATTGTGGAAGACCACACGAGGGTGTGAATTGTAGAAGGTGGAAAACACTGGAGGCCATCTTAGAGGCTGGATACCACAATCACAATATCTTTAATTACCAGTTACGTACAGGCTGGCTTACAAAGTCACAGCTCCATCCTAGACTTCTTAGAGATCCAGCTTCACATATTCAATTACCTACTATTTCTGACCATTTGGAAGCTTGAAAAGTGGCACAACCACAACATGAACAAACTGAAGTCTAGACTTCTTTCTTTTTCACAAACCTAACAGATTATTTTCCAGTATTAAATATATTAGTGAATATTACAACTACCAATCTGGTTGAAGAAACTAAAAATTCAGGAATCATCATTAAAATAGTCTACTACTTCATACATAATCTACCACTGATCCTTCAGTTCCTAAATATCTCTTAAATATTCATCTACCTCTTTCGAACTCCACCACCACTGCAGTGGTGGGGCTCCCATTACTTCTTATTTGAGTTACTGCAATAGCTTCGTAATTGGTTCCCCCGCATCATCCCTCAGCCTCCCATATCGAATCATTTATGCACATAGCAAAGATATCTCTTTTACAATGTAAGTAAGACCATATCAATCTCCTGCTTAAACTTCTTCAAAAGCTTGAGAATCCTTGGAGCCCATCTTGCAGGACTCGAGAATCAAATATGATCTGCTTATTATGAAAGGTTTTGGCATCATCTTGGTCCTGACTTTCTAGCTCCATTATACTCCCCATAAACTCCATCGATACCACTTGAGTATACATTTCAGTCCGTCAGAGGAACATGTTTTCATATAATTTATGGGCATTGGATATGACTTAGAGTGTCTTCTTTTTTTTCTGCCACTTACCTGTTTTGATTAATTTTTTTATATCTTAGCTTAAACATTACTTCCACAAAAAAGAAGGACCACTTCTAGACTATACAGAGGTTTTGTCTAAATTAAAGGCACCCTGTTTGCAAGAATACAGCATCATGAACACAAAGCTCGGTAATTGAGAGCACTTTTGGGGAAAGAAAATAGCTCTTTTTCCTCTGGGCACAGGAAGCCAACATATACAGTAGTAAATGCATAACCCTACACAGTGCCTCCACAGGGAAGACTTTCCTGACCCCCGACACCTTCCAGACTAGATAAGGTCATTTTATTTTTAGCTCTCATCACTCACTACACTTCTATTTTATAACATTCAGCACAATGTACGTTTACATATGACTCTCTGTGATTGTGCTACTAATGTCTATCACTTCTGCTTGGAAGTAAGCACTAAAAGGAAGAAATTATTTTTCTTTTGGTCATGAATGCATTCCAAGAGCCAAACAATGCTGGGATCAGAGAGGATGCTTAATAAATACATATTTAGTTAATGTGAATGCATGCGCACACACATATGAATGTGTATATATATTTATATGTGTGTGTGTGTATATATATGTATATAACCTAAACAGTATTTAAAGATAAGAATAGTAAATACAAAAACTGATAACTAAACTTTAACAAGAAAAAGTATGAAGAGCCTATTTTAACATAGAGTGACAGTTTACTAGGATGATAATAAAAGATTATTTATAACAGTCTTTTTTTCCACGTTTCAGGCCTATAAAATTCTTTAACCATTACTCTGATACCTGTCACTCCAGGTTTATCAGAAATTGGACAGGGGTTTAGGTGCCATTTGTACTTTGATATTTTCTCTTGGCCTAACTAGGATGTGTGTCTCCTGATTAACTTAAATAGATCTTCTTTTGATCCTAATAAACTTGTCTTGTG
This sequence comes from Papio anubis, assembly GCF_008728515.1. NCBI lineage: Eukaryota > Metazoa > Chordata > Mammalia > Primates > Cercopithecidae > Papio > Papio anubis. Next base: position 64,831,484 of record NC_044996.1, read on the forward strand.
TTACCTATGTTGTAACATTATTCTCATTACCTTTCATTTGCCACATCTTTCTTAACTCTTCACCCTCTGTGACATCTTTACTTTTTTAACTATGCACAGTATTAAATATTCATAATCACTCTGTCTTACATATAATATGTATAGCAATTAGCCATGTGACCTTCAGTGAGTCATTCCACATTATTGGAGCTCCTTAGCTTATGTGGTAAGTTACAGAATTGAACTCAGTGCTGCCTAAGATATATTGGAGCTCTGAATTTCTGTGCTAAGACTGTTTAGGGATTCCATTTTTTGCCTGCTTCAATCTTCATCATTTCATTACAAGAACACAGCATAGGACATAAAAAAATTATCCTTAAAAGAGTTGAGAACACTTTTAGAAAAGAGACAATGCTAAACAATATGAATCTGCAAGTTAACAGACACAGCAAGATCCAGGAGTTAGAGAACACCATGTACCCAAGAACTGACAAATGACTTTCTGGAAGAGGAGGGACATAATGAGGGCTGAATGCCGAAGGAGCTCTAAGACTTGAGTATGTCAATCTTAAAACTTTGGGTGGCATTTGAAGTGGAATAGAAAAGTCAAGGTCTCAAAATGAAAAATGTTTGCATTCGGTGTACAATGAGGTTAATAAAAAGGAAATGGGAAATAATCGTCAGGGGGAGCCAGGTTATAGAAGACCTTGCTGACTCAGTGAAGGGTTTTTAACATTGTCCTGCATACACTGGGATACTTTTGAGATTTTATTTAAGGGCATAATTAGTGCTCATATGATGAAGGTAGTGTTTTAGAAAAATAAATGTGGAAACTGTGTAGGACAGGCTAAAGGGGAGGGACATTGAGGGCTATGAAAACATAACTCATATATATTATAAAAACAGACTGATTAGTAGATAAGTAACTTTTATGTAAAAATCAACCTACCCAAAATGTAAAAAGTAAATATTATTTAAGACAATTTTATAAATGTCTTATAAGAAACTACAGAGGTAAAATTACTTATAATTATGAAAATCATAATATAAAGCAAAAAGGAAGTAATCATAAGGTACATGCTAAATATTTAGGTTTTGAGAACCTGATGGATTGCAAGACAATTAAAGACACCACAGCGTACTTCTAATTAAGTAGGAGTTTCTTTGTCCTTATTGATGGCCCGAATCAATAGCACTAATGGTTTTACATGCCCTGGACTTGCCCTGTATATTCAAACATGTCAGCTCTAACTAAAAATAATCAGAGTTTACCCATGTACTTACTATGCTCATTCTATCACTTATATAGTCAATGTCTACTTGTGTGCTTTAATGAAAGTCAAATGTTGCATAAAAGTTATTAATATTTATTTGTTATTACCAAACCAAAAATCTGAACGTATAATCCTACAAATATTTTTTTGAATTACAAAACAGTTATAATAAAGATAAATTTATTTTAGCTAAGCATATAATGAATTGCTATGTTGAAAATGATACAATTATATAAAATTGTGACTGTCTCCCAAATCCTAAATTATGTGTCTAATAATCTGGTGTTTTTCTAAAAATAAAAAATCTGTTCTATGAAAAGAGCTAAAATTCTCAACTGGGGAAGAGAAGAAAAGTGGATTATATAAAGGGTACATTCAGGAAAATTATAAAGGCTGCATTTGTTATAGTTGAGCCTTTAAGGGATCCATTTATTTGTTACAAGTAAAATTGCTGAGGGACAGCTGAGGCTAGGCACCATGCTGAATTCTAACAGTAAACAGACGTGAGCTTACATTCACATAGCTTACCGCTTAATGGGAGATATTTTCAAAATTTACGATAACAAGAAAAAAGCAGAGCTTATGACACATTTTATTTTAAACAGTGTATTTTTTGTTACATATGATAATTATGTAACAAAATATAATAATTTGTTACAGAAGATAGGGCTCTGTATTAGTCTTCCTTTGTTATGGCAATAACAACCCCAAATCTCACTGGCTTATAATAACTCTAATTTATTTTTCACATTGAATGGCAGTTACAGATCACCCACTGGGCTCAGCATACCTCAGTTCCATTTTCCTGCTCATTCTAGTATCCACATTTAATGTGTAACCACTACCTCAACATGCTGCTTTTCTTTTTTTTCTTTTGGCACAAGGAACAAACTCAAAGAGGGCAAAGCTACAAAGCTAAACCATATAAACTCACTTAAAACTTCTGATTGGTCAAGGTGTATGTTGTATTCCCTTTGACCAATCAACTCACATGGTCAAACCCAAAAGCAATACATTGAGGAAGTATATGCCCCTTGCAGGAAACCATAGTAATGGTGGAGCAGTCATCAGTAATTATCAACAAATAATACAACTTAACATTGGCCTATTTGAGATATGTTGGTCAGCAAAGACATCTCTTTGGATGAATCTTCCGATCTGATACCTGAAAGATAAGAGGAATCTAGCAATGTTGAGATTTAGAGTAAAATAATTTTAGATAGAAGAAATAGCAACCATGAAATTTCTATTCTGAGAAATTGCTTGGAGAATTCTAAGAAATATTTGAAGTCACTGTGGTTTTACCATAGAGAGTAAGGTTGAGAATAGAAAAAGATGAGAATTAAAATAGAGAAAATGCCAATTCATACAGAACATTATAGGACAAGTTAAAGGGATTGGTATTATATAATAGGTATAGTAAAAGAATAGCTTTTCAAAAAGAAATAAAAATGTAAAAAGATGCAAAAGTCTAGTAGTATATGATGTATTTTGGAATATGATAAATGGTGTGGTATAACTAGAAGATAGTATTTGGGAGGATTAGTGTGGCTTAGAGTGAAGGACTGTGAAAATAGTAAAGCAATTTATAGGTAAGATATGATTCCATGGTATAAACAACAAACTTTGAAAGGTGACTGGAGGTTTCTAATGAGAGCAATAAGTTGTAGCCCTAAAAGTTTCAAGTTTGAACATGTTATCAGTAATCTTTTTCTCCAGAACAACAAAAAAGTTACTGACTAAAATGATCACTTGTTTACCACAAAATTTTGTGTGTTGGTAACTTGAAACGGGCTCAGCTGGGAAGCTTTTCAGGTATCGGTTAGACTCACTCTTGTGCCTGTGATCAGTTGCTAGTAATCTATATGGAATTGATTCTGAGGATTAGCAATTTTGAAAGTGTCAACAAACACAAAATATCTGATCATTTAACCTGTTATATCAGGTTTATTTGCATGATGCCTTGACAGAGTACGAAGAGTAGAAGAGCAATCAAGTGCACAACCTCCTCAGACCTTGTCTCACAACTAACAATATGTCCTTATTTGTCACTTTCTATTGGACAAAGTAAATTACAAGCAAAAAGCCCATATTCAAGCAGGGGATAAATAGGTTCCATCTTCTGATGGGAGGAGCTGCAAAGTCACATTGAGAAGGGACATATATACAAGGTGTTATAAAGCATCATAGCATTTTTTTTTTTTTTTTTTGCAATCTATAACAGATTGCTTACCAAAAGAAGAAAGAATGACCAGGAAAGAGATTTGAGAGGTAAGATGACACATTTAGTTTGATATACATCTGTAATACCTGGGTAGAGTTGAAGATGCTTGTTAGACAATTGGGCACTGCGTTCTAAAGTTAAGAGAGTTATAAGCTAGAGATATTTGGGAACCACTTGTTAACAAACAAAAATTCAAATTATAAAAGTTTATGGGATCCCCTAGAAAAAAACATGAACATATGGGAGAACTGAAGAAAATTTGGAAAACAGAAAATTTTTTAAATAGACATAAAAATAGAAAGGAATAAATTATTAGGGAGGTAAGAGGAGAAGAGAAAGAGGAGGAGGCTCAAAGTCCAAAAGAATACAAAACTTGTAAAAAGATGAATCAAAAAGATTGGTGATTTCTGCTTGCTGTCATAGTGGAGTGGTTTACTACAGGCCAATCTTCTCACCAAAGACAACCAGAAAATATGAACAAAATGTGTTTTAAAAATTTAGTTTAAAAGCATCACAGGGCTCCAGGGCAACAAGATATTATGGGGAAGCAAAATTTTAGAGAAAGAAGAGAAAGAGAGTTGGGCTTCATGAGCTTGAACAAAGTGAGTGTCAGGGTGTATAGAAGCTGAGTAGAGATGAATATAGAAGATGGCATACCTACAAAGTTTGGGAAAACAAAAAATGGTGTTAAGGGACTTCCAGGAAGGAAGAATCCTGATAAACAGCCCAGGTTTTTAATTGAATTTCTTGAGAGGCTACTCCTGAAGTGTAAGAGGGAACCAGAAATGACCAACTCTTACAAAGACTTACAATCAATTTAACTTATGTTTGAATGAAGTTAATTTGTTAAGTTTATTTGTAACTTTTTGCAAGTAGCAAAAGCATATTCTCTTTGGAGAAGCATAAAATTAGAGACTCAAATTAGCTCTTCAATGTATCATACAGAAGAATTGAATCAATCAAAAATTTATAAGCATAATTAAAGACAGGACCAAAAGACTGAGAACCAAGTAAAAAACAGATCATAGCAACACACTCCCAAAAGATACAGACATCATAGTTGTTAGACATCAACTTTATAATTAATGTGATTAATATGTTTAAGATTAGATCTTTGTTGTATGCAAATATTTTCTCCTATTCTGGAGGGTGTCTCTTTACTCTGTTGATAGTATCTTTTGCTGTGTAGAAGCTCTTTTATTTAGTTAGGTTCCCATTTGCCAATTTTTGTTTCTGTTGCAAGCTTTTAGACTCTTCGTCATAACATTTTTGTCCCTTCCTATGTCCAGAATTGTATGTCCTAGGTTATGTTTCAGGGTCTTTATAGTTTGGGTTTCACATATAAGTCTTTAATCCATTTTGCATTGATTTTTATATGTGGTGTAAGAAAGGGGTCTAGTTTCAATCTTCTGCATATAACTAGTCACTATGCTAGCATCATTTATTGAATAGGCAGTGATGTCCTTATTGCTTTTTTTTGGTCAACTTTATCCAAGATCAGATAGATGTAGGTGTGTGGCATTATTTATTGGGTGTCTCTTCTGCTCCCTTGTTCTGTGTCCATTTTAGTACCTGTGCCGTGCTGTTTTTCTTACTATAGCCTCATAATATGGTTTGAAGTTGGGTAGTGTGATGCCTCCAGCTTTGTTCTGTTTGCTTAGGGTTTCCTTGAATATTCAAGTTCTTTTTTGTTTCCATATGAAGTTTAGAATAGTTTGTTGTTGTTGTTGTTGTTGTTGTTGTTGTTGTTTCTGGTAATCCTGTGAAGAATGTCATTAGTAATTTGGTAGGAATAGCATTGAATCTGGAAATTGCTTTGGGAACTATGGTCATTTTAACAATATTAATATTTCCTATCCATGAGCAGGAAATGATTTTCCATTTGTTTGTGTCTCTCTGATATCTTTCAACATCGTTTTGTAATTCTCATTGTAGAGATCTTTAACCTCTCTGGTTAGCTGTATTCCTAGGTATTTTATTGCTTTTGTGGCTACTGTGAATGGAGCTGCATTTTGATGTTGCTTTCAACTTTGATTTTTTTTTAATGATACTAATGTTTGTACATCATTATTGTATCCTGAAACTTTGCTGAAGTTTTTTTTTATCAGATCAAGAATCTTTTGGGCACAGGCTATGGGGCTTTCTAGGTATAGAATCATATGATCTTGCAGACAGGGATAGTTTGATGTTCTCTGTTCATATTTGGGTGCCTTTTATTTCTTTTCCTTCCTTGATTACTCTGGCCAGGATTTCTAGAAATACACTAAATAGGAGTGGTGAAAAAAGACATCCTAGTTTTGTTCCAGTTTTCAAGAGGATTTCTTCCTGATTTTGGCCATTTAGTGTGCTTTTGGCTGTGGGTTTGTCATAAATGGCCCTTATTATTTTGAAGTATGTTCCCTCACTGCCTAGTTTTTTGAAGGTCCTAACATGAAGGGATGTATCTATTGAGATGATCATGTGGCTTTTGTTTTTAGTTCTGCTTGTAGCAAATAATATTTATCAATTTGCATATGTTGAACAAATTTTGCATCAGAGGGTAAAGCCTACTTGATTATGATGGATTAGCTTTATGATATGCTGCTGAATTTGGTTTGGTAGTTTTTTGGGGGGAATTTTTGCATGTATGTTCATCAAAGATAGTGGCTTGAAGTTTTCCTTTTTTGTTGTGTTTCTGTGAGGTTTTGGTATCAGGATTATGCTGGCCTCATGCAATGAATTAAGGAGGTGTCTTTCTCCTCAAATTTTTGGAATAGTTTTGGTAGAAATGGTACCAGCTCTTCTTTATGCAATTGGTAGAGTTCAGCTATGAAATCATTTCGTCCTGAGTTTTTTTCTTGTTGGTAGGCATTTTATTCCTTATTCAATTTTAGAGCTCATTACTAGACTGTTTAGGGATTCCATTTCTTTCCTGCTTCAATCTTAGGAGGTTTTATGTTTGCAGGAATTTATCGATTTCTTCTATATTGTCTAGCATGTGTGCATAGAAGGTTTCACAGTAGTCTCTGAGAGTTTTCTGTATTTCTGTAGGGTCAATAATAATGTGTCCTTTGTCTTCTTTGATTGTGTTTATTTGTATGTTCTCTCTTAAAACCAACCTAGCTAGTGGTCTATCTATCTTATTAATTCCTTCAAATAACCAACTCCCAGATTCATTGATCTTTTATACAGTTTTCCGCATCTCAATTTCCTTCAGTTAAGCTGTGATTTGGGCTATTTCTTGTCTCCTGCTAGCTTTGAAGTTTGTTTGCTCTTGTTTCTCTAGTTTCTTTGGGGGTTATGTTAGGTTGTTAATTTTAGGTGCTTCTGAGTTTTTCATGTGGGCATTTAGTGTTATAAACTTCGCTCTTAACATTGCTTTAGCTGTGCCCCAGAGATTCTAGTATGTTGTATTTTTGTTCTCATTAGTTTCAAAAGATTTTTAAATATCAGCCTTAATTTCATTGTTTATTTTATTTCACTGGAGTCTGAGGGCGTGGGTGGTATAATTTCAGTTTTCTTCGAATTTGCTGAGCATTGTTTAATGTCTGGTTGTGTGGTTAATTTTAGAGTAGTGCCCTGTGCAGATGAGAAGAATGTAAATTCTGTTATTTTTGAGTTGAGAGTTATGTTGATGTCTATTAGGTCCATTTGGTCAAGTGTCAAGTTCAGGTGCTAAGCATCTTTGTTAGTTTTCTGCCTTGATGAGCTCTCTACTATTGTCGGTGGGGTGTTGTAATCTCCCACTAATATTGCATGGAAATGTAAGTCTCTTCAACAATATCTAAGAACTTGCTCTGTGAGTCTGGGTGCTCCTGTGTTGGCTGCATATATAGTCAGGATAGTTAGGTCTTCTTTTTGAATCAAAACCTTTACCTTTATGTAATGCTTTTCCTTGTTTTTTAAATATTTGTTGGTTTAAAGTCTATTTTGTCTGAAATTCGAATAGCAATCCCTGTTAGGTTTTTTTGTTTGTTTGTTTATTTTTCAGTTTACATTTGCATGGTAGACTTTTCTTCATCCCTTTAGTTTGAGCCTGAGTGTCACTGCATCCGAGATGTGTTTCTTGAAGACAGCCTTCCGTTGTGTCCTGCCTCTTTATCCAACATGCCAACCCATGCCTTTTGATTTGGGTATTTAGCCCATTTTCATTTAAGGTTAATATTGACAAGTGTGAATTTGATCTTAGAATTGTGTTGCTAGTTGACTATTATGCAGACTTGTTTGTATGGTTGCTATATAGTGTCAATAGTCTGTACAATTAAATCTGTTTATGTAGTGGCTGGTAACTTTCTTTCCGTTCCATATGTAATGCTCCTTTCAGGACATCTTGTAAGGCTGGTCTGCTGGTTACAAATTCCCTTTGTATTTGTTTGTGTGAAGAAACTTCATATCTTCTGCTACGAATTTTACTTTGGCTGAATATAAAATTTTTGTTTGGAAATTCCTTTCTTTGATTATGCTGAATATAGGACGCCAATCTCTTCTGGCTTGTAGTTTTTCTGCTGAGAGATCTGATGTTTGCCTGATGAAGTTTCCTTCGTAGTTGCCTGCCCCTACTCTCTAGCTATGTTTAACATTTTTTCTTTCATTTCAACTTTGAAGAATCAGATGACTATGTATCTTAGGAATGGTCTTATGCAGGGGTTTTCTGCATTTCTTGAATTTTAAAATTGACCTTTTTAGTGAGGTTAGAAAAATTTTCATGGATTATATTCGGAAATATGTTATCCATGTTGCTTGCTTTCTCTCCCTCTCTTTTAGGTACATCACTGAGTCATAAATTTGGTCTCTTTACATAATCCCATATTCTTTGAAGGTTTTCTTTATTTTTTATTCTTTTTTCTTTATTTTTGTTTGACTGTATTTATTTGGAGAACCAGTCTTTGAGCTCTGAATTTTTTTTCCTCATGTTGGTTTATTCTGCTATTAATACTGATGTTGGAATTATGAAATTACAACCCATTCATATTCCATTATGAATAATGGCTATTTCATCCTTCAGCTCCTGTTTTATTTTATTGTAATTCTTATATTTCCTGGATTGGGTTTTATCTTTCTCCTGAAACTTGATGATGTTCATTTCTGTCTGTATTCTGAATTGTATTGCTGTCATTTCAGCCCGGTTAAGAATACTTGCTGGGGAATTACTGCGGTCATTTGGAGGAAAGAAAACAGTTTGACGTTTTGAGTTTCCAGAGTTATTTCATTGGTTCTTTCTCCTCTGTGTGGGCTAATCTTCTTTTAACCATGGTGTAATTTGAGTATAGCCAGTTGATTTATTTTCTGGATGTTTTCAGGGGGCCAAGACTTTGTTCAGGGTATTTATTTGTAGCTGGGTTCTTGTCCTTTGTTTCACAGGAAAATGATTTGGTGAAGTGATTTTCAGTGTTGAATTTTGGGCTGTGATCCTGTAGATGGCACTTGAGTGTAATGGTCAGTAGTTAGGCTCTTGCTCGACCGGGTGTCTCCTCTGTATTTCCTTTTGATTGCACCTGTGCTCTCTCAATGCTCTGAAAGTGTGAATCCTGTCCCACTGTAACTGTCCCATGGGTTGACCTTGCCTGCTGCCTAAACAGAGCCGATTTATCAAGACAGGGGAATTGCAATAGACAAAGAGTAATTCACACGGAGCCAGCTGTGCTGGAGAAAAGAATTTTATTATTTATCAAATCAGTCTTTTCGAACATTTGGGGATCAGGGATTTTAAGGACAACTTGGTGGGTACGGGGAAGTCAGTGAGCTGGCAGTGGTGATTGGTCAGGTCAGAGTTGAAATCATAGGGAGTCAAAGCTGTCTTTTTGTGCTAGGTCAGTTCCTGGATGGGGAGCCATAAGATCAGATGAGTTAGTTTATCATTCTGGGTGGTGCCAGTTGATCCATCCAGTACAGGGTCTGCAAAATATCTTAAGCACTTATCTTAGCAGCAGTTTAGGGAGCGTCAGAATCTTGTAGCCTCCAGCTACGTGACTGCTAAACTGTAATTCTTAATCTTGTGGCAAATTTGTTAGTCCTACAAAGACAGTCTAGTCCCCAGGTAAAAAGGGGATTTGCCTTGGGAAAGGCCCATTATCATCTTTGTTTTAAGCTATAAACATTAAACTGAATTTCTCCCAAAGTTAGTTCAGCCTATGTCCAGGAAGAAACAAGGACAGCTTGGAGGTTAGAAGAAAGATGAAGTTGGTGAGGTCAGATCTCTTTCACTGTCTCAGTTACAATTTCACAGTGACAGTTTCACCACTCTGGTGCTCGGGTGCAGATCTCAGCTTGGCATGGGAGAGCTGTACACCACAGCCCTGGGGAGACCTCCGGCTTTATATTCCTTCTCCAGCTTGAAGGCATCATGGAAAAAAACTTTGGCAATGGGCCTTTCACTTGTCTCTTGAGGCTGCACCCCAGAGAAATGCAGAGCTGCTACCTGTTGATATGATTGGCTATCAGTTTGGGTAGCTACACTGTGGGCCCATGCCAGGGGGCCTTGCCTGGTGATGAGGAGGGAAACAGGGGCTCTCAGAGAAAGCAGACTGGTGTCTTCTCACGAGGGCAGCTGCAGCTTGCTGGAGTTAGTCAAAGCTTTCCTGCTCCCTTGGGAACTCTATCCCAGGGAAGTTCAGAGTTGCTCCCAGCCTGAGAACCCAGGCAGGGATGGGGTGACCTCGTTTGCACCCCAGGCCAGTGGGCCTTATCCTGTGAGGTGCAATGGAAGTGAGGCCTGGAGTCCATTACTATTCAGCCCTGTGGATTTTGCCCCTTTCCTGGAGGTATGTTAGGGAGCCTGACTTCCCCCATTGCTGGAGCTGCAGCCACTTGTTCTGGGGTGCCTGGGCATCTAGAATTCCCGGACTCTGCATGTGTCTGAGCAATGGCTCTGCTCAGATTCCACATAGCTGTCTGGGTCAGTCTGGACACCATGGTGGAGGAGGTGAGTCACAAAATATCTCCAGAGCTCAGAATTGAAAGGTCCATAGCAGAAGTGTGGGTTCCCAGAGACTCCTGCTCGCACAGTGTTTCCCAATAGTGAGGGGCATTCCCTGGCTCTGTGCCTCTCCCAGGTGGGCAGTTGTCCTGTCTGGCTTTCCCCCGTTCTCCAGGGGTCACATTGTTTCCTTGATAAATCCTAGTGTGTCCACCTGGACACAGTTCCTGTTGAAGAGCTAGTGTTTACTTGCCACTCTTTCTTCTCCTCATGAGAGTGTTACATACCAGCAGCTTCACTCTTTCACAAAAAGTCCAAAAAATTGGATCAATCTAAGTAATCACTTCCTCTATTGATACACTAGGACTTCTGTGCACTGTAGAGGAGAATCACAAAATTGTGAATTGAGGTAACAAGATATCTGTAATGTCTCTTCATCTGATATTTCTTTGCTGTTGCTGTTGTTGTTGTTGTTGTTGTTGTTGTTGTTGTTGAGAGGGAGTCTCGATTTGTTACCCAGGCTGGAGTGCAGTGGCATGATCTTGGCTCACTGCAACCTCCACCTACCCAGTTCAAGATTCTCCCACCTCAGCCTCCCAAGTAGCTGGGATTACAGGTGCCCGCCACCACACCCAGCTGATTTTGTAGTTTTACTAGAGATGGGGTTTCATCATGTTGGCCAGGCTGGTCTTGAACTCTCGACCTCAGGTGATCCACCTGCCTTAGCCTCCCAAAGTGCTGGGATTACAGGCATGAGCCACTGTGCCCAGCCATCTGAGATTTCAATATCACTCAGAAATTCTTGGATGAGTCCCTGCTTAGCATCTTTGAATTCCTCTAACAGCTATTCCAAATTTTTACTTCTCACCTCAACCCTCCAATCTTGTATCATACCTCTAACTCACTAATTTGTTTTCTTCTAATTTATTGAGAAAACTGAGTCCATGGAGTGTGAACAAACCAAACCTCTTGGAGTTATACCAACAACTTTTCTATATCTCTTGCTCACTTCTACATTTTCTCCTTCAGTTTCAGAACAGGTGGCCCTTTTTCTTTACAAAGTAGCCACTAATTTTATTCCACATTGGACCATCAATTATCTCTCTCTTTGGCATACTCCACTTTGCCCTCTTGACTGGTTTATTCCTCAGAGATATAAGTATATTGCCATAAAACGTCTTTCTCCAAAGTGTAGTTAAGAGTCTCTTCATCTGCCAGCCATTCTTCAAAACACTAATCAGCCTTCCACCACTACTTTGCTGAATATCCAGGGGCAAATATTAAGAGTAACCTTTTAATAGACTCTTATTAGTCCTTGTATAATCAGATGTAGATATTCAGACTTTGAGGTCCTTCTTCCATGGACTTCTGTACCAGAACTCCATTTTGGTTCTCCTCTCAATTCTCCAAATGTTTTATCCTCATGCTTATTTTCTATTGCCGTTCTCTGGGGAAAAACAAAATATCAATGCTAGCCAGGGTTATAGTCTCAGTTTTTACGTTATTTATATGGTCTCCCTAAACAATCTCATCTCTGTCCATGTCTTCAAATTTCATGGATATACGAATAGATGCCAAATATTTACGTCTGAGTCAGCCTACTATCCTGAGTCCCCAACTTTTACAACTGCCTGTTACATATTTCCACCTGGATGTGCTACTAGTACCCACAAACTCTCCCCTTTCTTTACTCCTACATCCAAAAAGTCAATAACTCTTATCTATTTTATATCTTCAAGGTCTCACAAATATTTTATAGCCATGCAATTTGAAGACACGAACAGAGATGAGATTGTTTAGGGAGACCATACAAATAACCTAAAAACTGAGACTATAATCCTGGCTATTACTAAAATTGTGCTGTTCAGCAACAGAAAAGAATGAGAAAAAAGGTGGTTAGGGAATTGAGAGGAGGACCAAATACTTCTGTGAGTGCCTTAGCTCTGACTCTTATTATATTTACCTGAAATTTTGAAACTGCCTCCTAACTGGTCTCCCTGAAGTTAATCTTGACTTACTTAATCTATTCCTTGTTATCATCAGAGTCGACCTTTCTAAGATACAAATATAACCATTATTCTCCTCCTTAAAGCATTTTCACTGATTACTATTTTTTATAGGACAAAATTCAAATTCTGTAGCAAAACATATAAGAATACTTGATGGTTCAAGTATCTGCTTATTTCTCCACACACAGTGGACCACCTAGTTACTTCTAACTTATATGTTTAACAATTATTTTGTTAATCATATGAGTTAGAAATGACCAGGCTATGCTGCATTAACAGCCAACTTCAAAATCTTAGTGGCTAATTACAACTAAGTTTAATTTTTGCTTATGTAGTATGTTAATGGCGGGTCATTTAATGATGAGTTAATGGGTGCAGCACACCAACATGGCACATGTATACATAGGTAACAAACCTGCACGTTGTGCACATGTACCCTAGAACTTAAAGTAGAATAATAAAAAAAAAAAAGAAAAGAAACTCTGTTTTATGTCCCCTCACTCAAGAATCATCATCTGAAGAACTGTTAGCTATCATTGCAGAGGTATAAACAACATGGCAAATAATACTCTGGCTCTTAAAGTTTCCACCTACATGTGACACATCTCACTTAATTTCATGAGTTATTGCCCAAAGTAAGTTACATTGTCATGTTTAATATCAAAATAAGTTAGAAAGTACATTCCTGCAATGGGTCTCTAAGGAGGAATCCTAGAATACATGATCAAAGCCTCAGTGGAAACCTCACGGTAATGGCAAATACACACTAGTGGAAGCCACACACTCAATGGAAATCTCACAAGTTTTTCAACCTGGAATTTTCTTCTCCTTCTTTGTAAGGTACAGAAATTCAATTATCTCTCTTTTTTTTTTTTTTTTTTTCAGAGATGGGTTTTTGCCATGTTAACAAGGGTGATCTCAAACTCCTGGCCTCTGGCCAACTGTCCTCCTCAGCCTCTCAAAGTGCTGGGATTAGAGGTATGAACCACCACACTGGGCCCTCAAAAATCTTTAAAGAATCATTTTACCTATTCTATAACATCTTTTTTTCTCACCAGTTTCTAGGACTTCCAATGTATTCTGTTCACATGTATTCTACGATATTCAAAGTAATTCAATGCACTTGATAGATTGCATTTCTGTCTTCTCCCTCAGAACCATAAGCCATGCACTATTTTGTTGTCTCTACCATTAAATACCACACTGGGTGCAGAGTAGGTGCCCACTGTATTGCCAGATAAATATTGTATGGTAGAAAGCTATTTAGAAATTATAATAATCTGTTTTCCTCCTAATGGATAAAATAAATATATTTGATCATAAAATTCAAATACCACTTTTCTAGGGATTCAGAAAAAAAAAAAAAATTGAAGGCATATTTTTTAAGAAAAGCTATCTTGTCCACAGACCAGATAGATACAAGATACCAGGAGCTAGGAAAAAGGCAAGTGGAGGAAAGTACCAGGTAGGACTAGAGGGAAAGCTTCAGAGACCGTTTTTACAGAATCAAACATCTATCATACACAAAAATGAATGATATTAAAGCAGTTAACCTTCTCTTTGCCATCTGGTAAAGACCCTTATTATATTTTTAATAATATCAACTTCTATTTTAGGCTCAGGGGATACACATGCAGGTTTGCCACATGGGTATATTAAATGATGCTGAGGTTTGGGGTATGAGTGATACTGTCACCTAGGTGGTGAGCATAGTACACCATAGGTAGTTTTACAAGCATTGCCTCAATTCCTCCCCACTCTAGTAGTCTGCAGTGTTTATTGTTGCCATTGTTATGTCCATGAGTACCCAATGTTTATTTTCCACTTATAAGTGAAAATGTGCAGTATTGTGTTATCTGTTCCTGTGTTAATTATTTAGGGTAATGGCCTCCAGCTACATCCATGTTTCTTCAGAGGAGCTCATTTTGTTCTTTTTTACAGCTGTGTAGTATTCATGGTGTATATATGCCACATTTTCTTTATTCAATCCACCATTGATAGGTACATAGATTGATTCCATATCTTTGCAATTGTGAATAGTACTGAGATTAAAATACGAGTGTATGTGTCTTTTTGTTAGAATAATTTATTTCCTTTTGAATATATATCCAACAGTGAAATGTCTGAGTCAAATGGTAGTTTCATTTTAAGTTCTTTGAGAAATCTCATTCTGACTGGAAAATCATTATTCTATGCCAGCCAGAAAATGTCATCCATCAGTCATTAAGCTAAGATGATACTTAACTCATGAATTTACTCAAATTCAATTTAACTCTTTTCTATATGGACAATTCCTGCTTCAGAAGAACACAAGTGTAGTAATGATGGGGGCATGTAATAGTTTGGATATTTGTTCCCCCAAATCTCATGTTGAAATTTGATCCCCAGTATTAAAAGTGGGGCCTAAGAGAGGTGTTTTTGTCATGGGGTCAGATCGTTTATGAAAGGCCTGGTGCTGTTGAAATGGTAATGAGTGACTTCTCACTCTACCAGTTTCCATGAGAGCTGGTTGTTAAAAAGAGCCTGGAAACTACCTTCCCTTTCTCTCTTGTCTGCTCCACTTTCACCATGTGATCTCTGCACACGCCAACTCCCACTGCCCTTTTACCATGCGTGAAAACAGCTTAAGTCAGTCAGCAGATGCAGATGCTAGCACAATGCTTCTTGTACAGCTTGCAGAACCATGAGCCAAAAAACTATTTTCTTTATAAACTGTCTAGTATCATATATTTTTTAATTTAACTTTTATTTTAAGTTTAGAGGTGTGCTGGTTTGTTATATAGGTAAACTTGTGTCATGGAGGTTTACTGAACATAGTATTCCATACTATGGAATACCCAGGTATTGAGCCTAGTATCCATTAGTTATTTTCCTGGTCTTCTCTTCCTTCCAACCCTCAACCTCTGATAGGTCCCAGTGTATGTTATTCTCTACATATAATGTGTTATCATTTATCTCCAACTTATAAGTGAGAATATGTGGTATTTGGTTTTCTGTTTCTATGTTAATTTGATAAGGATAATGGCCTCCAGCTCCACCCATGTTCCTGCAAAATTCATAATATTATTCTTTTTCATGGCTGCATAGTATTCTTTGGTGTATATGTACCATATTTTATTTACCCAGTCTATTTTTGATGGGCATTTAGGTGGATTTCATGTCTCTGTTATTGTGACTAGAGCTGCAATGAACTTATGTGTGCATGTGTGTTTATAAAGAATGATTTATATTACTTTTGGTATATGCCCAGTAATGGGATTGCTGGGTTGAATGGTAATTCTGTTTTGGGTTATTTGAGGAATCACCGCACCATCTTTCACAATGGCTGAACTAATTTACACTCCCACCAACAGTGTATAAGTGTTCCTTTTTCTCTACAACCTCTCCAGCATCTGTTATTTTTTGATTTTAGAGTAATAGCTATTTTGACTGGTGCAAGATGGTATCTCATTTTAGATTTGATTTGCATTTCTCTAATGATGAGTGATGTTGAGCTTTTTTTCATATAATCGTTGGATGTATGTATGTCTTCATTTGAAAAGTGTCTGTTCATGTCCTTTGCCTACTGTTTAATGGAGTTGATTTTTTTCTTATAAATTTAAGTTCCTTTTAGATACTGTATATTAGATCTTTGCCAGATCTATAGTTTGCAACAATTTTCTCTCATTTTCTCGATTGTCTGTTCACTCTGTTGATAGCTTCCTTTTCTGTGCAGATGCTCTTTAATTAGACCCATTTTGTCAACTTTTGCTTTTGTTGCAATTGCTTCTGATGTCTTCATTATGAAACCACTGTCTATCCCTGTGTCCAGAATGGTATTTTCTAAGTTATCTTTCAGGGTTTTTATACTTTTTGATTTTACATTTAAGTCTTTAATCCATCTTAATTTCTGTATATGGCATAAGTAAGGCACCCAGTTTCAATCTTCTGCATATAGATATTCAGTTATCCTAGCATCGTTTATTGAATAGAAAATCCTTCTGCCATTGCTTGTTTTTGTCAAGGGTCAAATAGGTGCATGTTTGCAACCTTATTTCTGTTTTCTCTATTCTGTTCCTTTGGTCTGTGTGTCTGTTTTTGTACCAGTACCATGCTGTTTTGGTTACTGTATCTCTTTAGTATAGTTTGACAGCAGGTAGCATGATGCCTCTAGCATTACCTTGAATATTCAGGCTCTTTTTTGTTCCATATTAATTATAAAATAGTTTTTTTATTATATTGATATTTTCTCTCCATGAGCATGGAATGTTTTTCCATTTGTTTGTGTCATTTCTGATTTCTTTGAGCAGTGTTTTTTAGTTATCCTTATAGAAATCTTTCACCCCCCTTGTTAGCTATATTCCTAGTTATTTTACTTATTTATTTTTGTGGCAGTTGGGAATGGGATTGCATTCCTGATTTTGCTCTTGGCTTGACTTGTGCTGGTGTATAGAAATGTTAGTGATTTCTGCACAATGGTCTTGTATCCTGAGGCATTGTTGTAGTTTTTTATCAGCTTCAGAAGCTTTTGGGTTGAGACTATGGTATTTTTTAGATATAGGATCATGTTGTCTGCAAACAGGAAGTGTTCATAATATTCTCTGATGGTTGTTTTTATTTCTGTTAGGTCAATGGTAATATCCCCCTTGTCATTTCTGGGCGTGTTTATTTGAATCTCCTCTCTTTTCTTCTTGATTAGTCTAGCTAACAGTCTATTTTGTTAATGTTTTTCAAAAAAATACAAGCTCCAGATTTGTTGGGTTTTTGAATGGCTTTTCATGTCTCTATCTCCTTCAGTTCAGGTCTGATTTTAGTAATTTCTTGTCTTCTGCTAGCTTAGGGATTTGTTTGCTTTAGATCCTCTAGTTCTTTTAGTTGTGATGTTAGCTTGTTAACTTGGAGTCTAACTTTTTGATGTGGGTATTTAGTGCTATAAATTTCCCTCTTAACTCTGCCTTAGTTGTGTCCTAGGTATTCTGATATGTTGTATTTTTGTTCTCATTCTTTTCAAAGAACTTCTCGATTTCTACCTTAATTTCATTATTTACCCAAGTTATTAATGATTAGGTCATTCAATTTCCAAGTAATTGCATGGTTTTTAGTGAATTTCTTAGTTTTGATTTCTAATTTGATTACACCATGGCTCAAGAGATTGTTTGCTGTAATTTCAGTTCTTTTGCATTTGCTGAGGAATGTTTCCAATTATGTGACCAATTTTAGAGTACGTGACATGTGGCAATAAAAATACATATTCTGTTGTTTTGGGGTTGAGAGTTCTGTAGATATCTATCAGGTCCATTTGATTTAGTGCTGGGTTCAGGTCTTGAATATCTTTGTTAATTTTCTATCTCAATGATCTGTCTAATATTGTCAGTGGGGTTTTAAAGTCTCTCACTATTATAGTATGGGAGGCTAAGTCTCTTTGAAGGTCTCTAATAACTTGCTTTATAAATATTGGTGTTCCTGTGTTGGGTGCCTATATATTTAGGATAGTTAGATCTTCTCATTGAATTGAACCTGTTACCATTTTGTGATATTCTTCTTTGTCATTTTTATTAATTTGTGTTGGCTTAAAGTCTATTTCATCTGAAAAATATTATTGAAAGCCCTGATATTTTTTGTTTGTTTGCTTTTCATTTCTTTGGTAGATTTTTTCCCCCCAGCCCCGCTTTATTTTGAGCCTATGTGTTTTATTGCATGTGAGATGTGTCTCTTGAAGACAGCATACCAATGGGTTTTGGTTTGTTATTCAGTTTGCCACTCTGCTTTTTTTGTTATTAATTGGGAAATTTAGGTCATTTATATTCAAGGTTAGTATTAATATGTGTGGATTTCATCCTGTCATGATGTTAGCTGGTTATTTTGCCCACTTGTTTATGTGATTGCTTTATAGTGTGACTGGTCTGTGTACATAAGTGTGTTTTTGTAGTGGCTGGTAACAGTCTTTACTTTCTATATTTAATGTTTCCTTCAAAAGCTCTTGTAAGGCCTGTCTGGTGGTTACAAATTTCCTCACCATTTGCTTGTCTTAAAAGGATGTTTTCTTTTACCTATGAAGCTTTGGCCGTATATGAATGTCTGGGTCAGAATTTTTTTTTAAAGAATATTAAATATTGGCACCCATTTTTTCTGGCTTGCAAGATTTCTGGTGAGAGGTTTACTGTTAGTCTGATGGGCTTCCTTTTGTAGGTGACCTGACCTTTGTCTCTAGCTGCCTTTAACATTTTGTCTTTCATTTGGGCCTTATAGAATCTAATGATTATGTGTCTTGGGGATAGTCTTCTTGAGAATAATTCTTGCGAATTATGTTACTGGGGTTCTCTGCATTTCCTGGATTTGAATATTGGCCTCTCTAACTAGGTTGGCAAAGTTCTCCTGGACGATATTATAAAATATGTTTTCCAAGTTTAGTTCATTCTCCCCATCTTTTTCAGGGACACTGGTGAGTCATAGATTTGGTCTCTCTATGTAATCTCATATTTCTTGGAGGTTTTATTCATTCTTTTTATTCTTGTTCTCTATTTTTGTACGAGTGTCTTATTTCCAAAAGCCAGTCTTTAATTTCTGAGATTCTTTCCTCTGCTTAATCTATTTGGCTATTAATATTTGTGATTATATTATAAAATTCTTGTAATGTGTTTTTCAGCTCTGTCAGATTGGTTACATTTTTTCTATACTAGCTTTTTTTTTTCTGTCAGTTCCTGCATTGCTTTATCATGAATTTTAGCCTCCTTTGATTGGGTTTCAAAATACTTCTATAGCTCAGTGATCTTCGTTCCTATCCACATTCAGAATTCTATGTGTCATTTCTGCCATATCAGCCCTGTTCAGAACTTTTGACAGAAAGATGATGTGGTCATTTGAAGGAAAGAATGGACTCTGGGGTTTTGAATTGTCAAGGTTCTTGTGCTGATTCTTTTTCATCTTGTGGACTTATCTGCCTTCAATCTTTGAGGCTGCTGACCTTTGGATTTTTTAATACTATTTAATGACCTTGAGTGTTTGTGTTATAAGATAGACTTAACTAAATAGATTTATTTATGGAAGATTTTATGGGGCCAGTGTTCAGCTCTCAATGCCTAGGCTGCATGCTTTAACTCTGGGAAACTTGTATTGGGCCCTGGCTTTGTTCTCTGGCCCCTCAATGTTAAGAATTCACTGCACTGGGGAGGCCAAGGCACTACCAGACCACTGGTTACTACTCTCCCCTGGATAATGTAAGCCAAAGCATTTTGTAGTGTGGTGACAGTGGGATCTGTCCTTGTAGTGGCAGCTGTGGCAGAGTGCTAGTGCATGCTGGCCTGCCTGTGTCCCTGCCAGCATTCACCACAGTGGTGGATGCAAGGCAGTTTGGGGGGCAGGTGGGGAACTCTGCTAGTTACTGTGTGCATGGTCATGCTGAGATGGTGTTGGCTCAGGGGCAAGGCACCGGCAGGTGCAGGTGTGAATGCCTTTTCTGCCCTGCAAACAGGAGTGGACACTCAGGGCATGTGAGGGAGGAGATCTGCTGTCTCTATGCAGTTAGTGGTGTGCTGGTAAGGGGCAGGACTGGCTGGCTCTGTGCCCACTAAGGCTCCATTCACAATGGTGGTCAGTGGGGGGAAGAGGATAGACTGCACTTCTGCATGTTCATGAGGCAAGAAAACCAAAACCCACCCCTGCCATTACGTTCCAGCAAAGCAATGTTGGGAGGTGCTATATGGTGGCCTGGGGAAAGCTGCAATATGGGGTGGGAAAGTACAGACTGGTGTGTGGCCATACGGGCTGCCCCTCTGGAGCTCTTTACTGGTCAGCCACAATCCACCAATGTAGAAGCTATGGTGCAGACCTACAGGGCAACTGTAACTGCCCTGAATGCAGGCATGGCCAGGCTGGGGTCCTGGGAAAGGCTGGAGATCAATGGGTGCTCAGGTCAGATTGGCCCCATCTGATGGGCAAGACCACTGTGCAGAGTTCAGGTCTGACAGTTCCCCTGGAGCTAAAGTCTCCTAAGGCAGCAAATTGAGCCTAGGAGGATAGCTGTATCTGGCCATGATCTGCTACAGATGCTCGAGCATCAAACCCTCTGGGCTCCACATCAGCTGGCTTGCTGCCCCTACCACTTCTCTAAGCAGCTCTCCTTGCCAACCTGTATGTCTGTGGTGGTCAAGGGGTCATCCCTTAATGGGGTTCCAGATGCCTGTGGCAATAGCAGTTTGCTCCCTGCCAGATCAAGTCACCCATTCCCCAGGAGCCTTTGAGGGCCAGGAACGATTCCTGGTGTCTGGTAGACCCATGCAGGGTTGTCAGCTTTCTCTATTTTCAGCCAAGCTTCTGTGTCTTTCCTCTGTCCAATCTCAGTGCCTTCCCTTTGCAGATTTGTTAGGAGCATACCAGTGGTCTCTGTCTCTTGGTAAGAGCTGTTCCACCTGGCTCTATCTAGTTGGCCATCTTGCCCTTCCCCCACAGGTATTTTTAATAACAACACAAATGGATTTTGACAAGATATTAAAGGAAATCCCTTGTACCTTTCCAAGTTTTTAGTGAAATTATCTAAAGATTCTGCAGTGGTCAGGATATTTATTTAATCCACCAAATCTTTGTCCTTCAATTTCATAAAAATGATGAATGAGTAAGTATTAATATCCATTCACTGTACATTAATATTTTAAATAGTTCTTTTTAAGTTTCCTATTAATTGAAGAAAATATCTATAAAATTGACTATCATTATTACAGCCCCTCTCTGAAGAACATTTTTCACCAAAAGTAGCAAATGGAAAGGAATTAGTGGATAATATCTAATGATTACAGTATCTTCAAAAATGTTTGGTTCTTCCTAGTAGGTGTCCCTTGCTTCTGTTTACTTACTCTCATTCTGCTATACCGGAGAGTCATTAATGAATGGTTCTTTACTGCTCAGAGCTATTTAGATATATAGACATGAACACTTTTCTGTGATGTCTTTGCTTTTTGGAAAAAGAACATAATCTTTAGAGTTATGGTATCGCTGAATCTTTTATTAATAGCCTCACAATTCCCACAAGTGCATTTACTTTTTGATTCTGTCTGCTGTGGACTCAGACAAGATTGAGAACTCTGGTGTTTGCTATTTTCTTCTTTAGTTTTTTTTTTTTTTCTATTCATGGGAGGAAAAAAAACAAAACTGATTAATAGAGCATATGAAATGTATATGAATTTTACTGTCTCTAAATTGGGATTCTGCTCATGCCGACTATTATATTTCCCTCCTTCATCATCTTTTTGTTAATTCTGGCCATTCCTGTGTTCTCTCAAAGGAGACATCTAAGAATTGTACAGATTTTAAAACATCCAGGTAATAAAATTAGAGAAATTAATAATATAACTGTTGCTATTTTAAGTACCAATGATCTAAAGCTTTACATATCAGTGAATTACAGTTGAGCATATGACTAACTTCTTATATGGAGACATTTCAGATGCATCCCTTCAAAATATGACAATATGTATATGTGTGTATGTACTGTACATTTCTAATTCTCAGACAAAAGTCTGAGAATCTGAAAGTTTATGTTTAAAATGAAAATAGAATCAAGTTTTTTTAATTATTACATGCCAAACATGGACTGCTTTGGAAATATTGTTAATTACAGATATTGCACATATACAGAGAGAGAATATATGGTCTTAACCAGTATTCACACACACACACACACACACGCACACACACACACTCAGTGTTTTTATTAAAGGGTGGAGTACTTGACCCTGTTAAGGGTGGAGACCCTGATCTACATTCTCGGAAGTAAGTCAATTGAGTTAAATCTCAGAATAGTCAAAAAATATTAAGGAAACACAGAGTAAGTGCCGGCCTTTTCTGCAACTGTAGTCATAGGGACTCTAATGCATAAGCTCTTTGATTTTCTGGAAACCAAAAGGGATTATCCTCTTCATAGGAAATTTTATCTCAGAACTTTGGGAAGGCTTCTAGGAGAAACTTCTGTAAACTGCCTTTTTTCAGGAGCAGAACACAATGTTTGTCTGGGGACATTTCAATCAATTTTATCTGAACCTCAAAAGGCACATGTAATCTGAAAACGGTAAAGAATCGTTGCCTCAAGAGAAGTAAGAAAGATCGTAGAACTATTGAGGTAAAACAATGATACACAAAGAAACAAATGTGCAGTGTGTGTCTGTGTTTGTGTGTGTGTACTTTGAAAAGGAGGGGCTCCCAGGGAAAGCAATCCTGCAGAAAGCTTGAAGAAACTTTGGATATTTGTTTAAAGAGAAACCCTGAGTTTCTCTCTAAGGACTAATCTCTGATTTTTATCTTGCCCAAATTCTTACCTAAGGGGCCTGGGGAGTCACACCGTACAAATCATAAAGTCTCATGGGCAGGGGAGGTGGTTTATTTAACTCTATATAATGTGACATGCTTTCCAACCTGGCTCTGGCATAACATCACATAAAGAATCAGAAAATAAATCAAAATATTTAAACCCCAAATATATTTCCTTGTCATATCTTTAAATTGCCTTGCAAGGTTGTCTCCTCTGAGAAAAAATCCACATTCTATAAAGAATCCCCTTCCCCCAACCTTTTTCTTCTTCTTTCAAGACCCAGGATATAATCAAGTAAGAGCCAGGCACTATTTTCAGTCTGATAAGAAACATTTTACAACCTGCTCTTTCTAAAGTCAGCTCTCTAAGAGCTTCCTCTGCTCAGTGAAACTTGGTCTCCACAACTCTGTATCTTAACCTAAACATTTCCTTTCTGTTGATCCCAGGTCTTTAGATAAACTCAACCAACTGTCAACCAGAACATTTTAAAATCTACCTGTAAGGTTCTCTGGACCTCCTGAGGGTTGTGTCATGGGCCATGGTCACTCATATTTGGCTCAGAATAAATATTTTCAAATATTTTACAGAATTTGACTCTTTTCATTGATGTCTACTTTTGAGATACCCAGCGTGACCCGAGTGATTTTAATTTTTTTTCAAACCATGTGATTTGCATAAAATATCCTTTACTCAATTTTCATTATTATTATCTTGCTTACACGTGACGGTCAGTTGGGCTCACCTTGAGAACCAATTTCTTTTAAAATCTACTTATGCTACTATATGCTCAGAAAATGATAAATTGATCTGTCAATTTAGCAGACAGACATGTTGGTGAGCTATCTAATAAAGATTGACAAAATAGTAAATGTATGTATTTCAATTTAATTAAACTTACTTAGAAATATATCTATCTTTCTTTCTTTTTACTTTTGTGTTGCCTTTATTATTTTTTTTAACTTTTATTTTAAGTTCTGGGGTACCTGTGCAGATTTGTTATGCAAGTTTGTTACATACATTTGTTACATGTGTAGGTTTGTTACATAAGTAAATGTGTTTCATGGGTTTTTTTGGGTATGGATTATATCATCACCCGGGTATTAAGCCTAGAATCCATTAGTTATGTTTTCTCATCCTCTCCCTCCTCCCACCCTCTACCCTTGGATAAGCCCCCATGTGTGTTGTTCCCCTCTATGTGTCCATATGTTCTCATCATTTAGCTCCCACTTATGAGAACATGACATATTTGGTTTTCTGTTTCTATGTTAGTTTGCTATGGAACATGGCCTCCACCTCTAACCACATCCCTGCAAAGGACATGATCTCATTATTTTCTATGGCCACATAGTATTCCACGGTGTATATGTACCACGTTTTCTTTATCCATTTTACCTTTAATGGGCATTCATGTTGATTCCATGTCTTTGCTATTGTGAATAGTGTTGCAATGAACATACACATCCATGTGTCTTTATAATAGAATAATTTATGCTCTTTTGGGCATATACCCAGTAATGGGATTGATGGGTCAAATAGTATTTTTGTTTTTAAGTCTTTGAGGAATCACCCCACTGTCTTACAGAACAGTTGAACTAATTTACACTCCCACCAACAGTATACAAGTGTTGCTTTTTCTGGACAGCCTCACCAGCATCTGTTTTTTTGTTTTGTTTTGTTTTGTTTTGTTTTTTGACTTTTTATAATAGCCATTCCGACTGGTGTGAGATGATATCTCATTGTGGTTTTTGATTTGCATTTCTCTAATGATCAGTGATGTTGAACTTTTTTTTTTCATCTGATTGTTGACCACATGTATCTTCTTTTGCAAAGCGTCTGTTTATGTACTTTGCCCACTTTTTAATTGGGTTGTTCTTTCTTGTAAATTGGTTTAAATTCCTTATAGACACTGGATAGTAGACCTTTGTCAGATGCATAGTTTGCAAAAATTTTCTCCCATTCTTTAGGTTGTCTGTTCACTCTGTTGATAGTTGTTTTTTTTTGTTTTGTTTTGTTTTGTTTTTTCTGTGCAGAAGCTCTTAAGTTTAATTATATTTTCAATTATTGCTTTTGTTGCAATAGGTGTTGGCATCTTTGTCATGAAATCTTTGCCTTTGTCTATGTCCTGAATGTTATTGCCTGGGTTTTCTTTCAGGCTTTTAATAGTTTTTGGTTTTACATTTAAGTCCTTAATTCATCTGAGATTTTTTTTATATGATATAGGTAAGGGATCCAGCTTCAATTTTCTGCATATGGCTAGCTAGTTATCCCAGCGACATTTATTTAGTAGGGAATCCTTATGCCATTGCATATTTTGTCTGCTCTTTTGAAAATCACATGGCTGTAGGTGTTTGGCCTTAATTTTAGGCTCTCTGTTCTGTTTCATTAGTCCAACTGTGTGGAGGTTTTTTGTACCAGTACCATCTTGTTTTGGTTACTGTAACCCTGTAATATAGTTTGAAATTGGGCAGCATAATGCACTCAGCTTTGTTCTTTTGGCTTAGAATTGCCTTGGCTATTAGAGCTCTTTTTTGATTCGGTATGAATTTCAAAATAGTTTTCTCTAGTTCTGTGAAGAGTGTCAATGGTAGTTTAAAGGGAATAGCATCAAATTTATAAATTTCCCTGGGCAGTATGGTTATTTTAACAATATTGATTCTTCCTATCCATGAGTATGAAATGTTTTTCCATATGAAAAATACATATAATATATAATATATTATTATATATAATAATTTATAATCTATATTGTATATTATATAATATATACTATATATAATGTGTTATATATGTAATATATATTATATATAGTATATGATATATATATATATTGCCATTGTGAATGGGAGTTCATTCGTGATTTGGCTCTCAGCTTCACTTGTTGTATAGGAATGCTAAAGACTTTTGCTCATTGATTTTGTATCCTGAGACTTTGTTGAAGTTGCTTACCAGCTTAAGAAGATTTTCGGCTGTTTAGCTCTTTCTTTACATTACCCCAATGTGAGATATGGTGACAACTATTATTGCATAATTGTTTGAGTCAGCTGCTTCAATTCCAACTATTTTGCAATGTGAAGCATCCATTAATCAAAATCTTAACTATATATTGCAAATTTATTTTGGGTATATGTTATTTCTTGCAATTAACACATTGATAAAATGTAATTTTAAAGCTTAAATTGACCATGAAAAATCTACTTTTCTATTTTCTATACATCAGATATCAATACCTTTTGGGCGGTGTGTTTGTGTGTCTATGTGTATAATATATACACAAGTTTTTTATATATATATACACAATTTACATATATAAGGTGTATTTTATATACATATATACATTTTACATGTATATAAAATATACTTTATTTTCTCTCATAATATGGTACTAAATGATGTTAGAAATCCACTTTCAGAAAAAACAGCTTTTGACACAATTTTATAGGAGTCAAATAAATGGTGGTTTTGGGCAACGGTTCCCAAATTTTGAAAATGTGCTATGTATTGCAATTATTCTTATATGGCATGTTGATAGAAAATTAATCATATTTATGTCTCTTGTCACTGTTCAGCTACAACAAATGACAGGTTTTCATGATGCCGAACCATCCAAGAAACTATTTCCTGTAAGCCTTGTCAAAAATTTGCGAACATTAGATATGTTCTTGACTATAGTTCAGATATGGATTTCCAGCATTGTGTCATATATGCATAAGCACTTTTCAACTATTTTTGCTCTTTGGAACTTTTAAAAGGTCAGAAGTAATCAGATCACCTAGCAGGTTACTATATGTCATAGTAATAGTCTTGAGACCTCATATATAGAAAATCATGCTCGATATTAACACTGACATTTGAACAAGGGGCTGATCACCTTGAGCACTGCAGCTTTATTACTTATTAAGTCACCTAATATCTTGAAATGCCTTTGGGTAACTTTTTCTGCCTTAATATTTGGGGGGAATTATTTAAGTGTTTGCAAATTATCTTTCCCCATTGGAGATAATGTAGTTTATAGTTTATTGTGTTTTAATATATTACCCATCAAAAATTCATCACATAACTTCACCGTTTTTAAAATATGCAACTAGAGTCCCAAACTGCTCTTGTTATTTTATTTTCCCCCACTTTATTGAGGTATGTCTGACAAATGAAAATTGTATGTATTAGCAAAATTGAAGTTTCATGTGATAACTTTTGGAAGAATGTTAAAGGATCTAGGTAAAACTCACGTAGGGAATAAATGAATTATCTATTTTTGGTTTTCATTAGAAACTATGTGAAACTACAGAAAAAGCATGTAGAATAGATGCAGAATTTTAAATACTGGCATGCACTAATTAGTTAAGAGTATCTGCATATATATTCTTAAAAGCATATCCAGAATGGTTTGGGTGAAACACTGCCTGTTCATAATGAAAGATAGTACATTATCTTATGAAGTTCCTCCTGGATTATGCTTTACTTGCAATATTTAAAATATTTTTAGAAATAAACGAACACGACCATGAAGTAAGTCCATGACCGTGTAGTTTATCTGAGATATAATGAAATTTATGATGAACAGTACAGAAGCACTAACTTGCAGACAATAACTATAACTATCCTATAAAATATTAATTTATATGTTCCGTGGTCCAATTCAGATATGACAAATATTATTTATTTTCTACTTTTCACTTACAAGTGTGATGATTCATTTTTTTCTCTTCTACTTTCAGTGATTTTGTGTTTGATAGCCTGTATTTTCCTGTATATTTTATTATCCAACGGTCAGGTATATTAATTGCTGTTAAGTGTAGGATTATTGAAATTTTAAGCTTGTATGTATTGTTATTTGTTACTTCAATATGAATATTTCCCTTCAAGAAACTATTATATAATATGTATATGTTGCATACATTTTAAAATAATACATTTAAGAAAAGTTGAAGTGTTTTTTTTATTTTTAAAATTTTATTTTAAGTTCTGGGATGATACATGTGCAGAAAGTGCATGTTTGTAACATAGGTAAACATGCTCCATGGTGGTTTGCTGCACCTAGGTATTAAGCCTCCCATTCATTAGCTGTTTTTCCTGATGGTCTCCCTCCCCTCACCCCCACCAACAGGCCCCAGTATGTTGTGTTGTACCCTTCCCTGTGTCCGTGTGTTCTCATTTTTCACCTGCCACTTATGAGTGAGAACATGCAGTGTTTGGTTTTCTGTTCCTGTGTTAGCTTGCTGAGAATGATGGCTTCCAGCTTCATTCATGTCCCTGCAGATGACATAATCTTATTCCTTTTTATAGCTGCATAGTATTCCATGGTATATATGAATCACATTTTCTTTATCCAGTCAATCATTGATGGGCATTTGGATTGGTTTCGTGTCTTTGCTGTTGTGAGTAGTGCTGCAATAAAAATACATGTGCATGTATCTTTATAATAGAATTATTTTATTTTCTTTTGGGTGTATACTCAGTAATGGGATTGCTGGGTCAAATGGTATTTCTGGTTCTAGATCACTGAGGAATCACCAAACTGTCTTTCACAATAATTGAACCATTTTATGTTCCCACCAACAGTATAAAAGCATTCTTATTTCTCTACAGCCTCATCAGCATTTGTTTTTTCTTGACTTTTTAATAATTGCCATTCTGACAGATGAAATGGTATCTCATTATGGTTTTGATTTGCATTTCTCTAATGATCGGTGATGTTGAGCTTTTTTTCATATGTTCGTTGGCCGCATAAATGTCTTCTTTTGAGAAGTGTCTGTTCATGTCCTTTGCCCACTTTTTGATGAGGTTGTTTTTTTCTTGTAAATTTGTTTAAGTTTCTTGTAAATTCTGGATATTAGACCTTTGTCAGATGGGTAGATTGCAAAAATTTTCTCCCATTCTCTAGGTTGTCTGTTTGCTCTGATGATAGTTTCTTTTGCTGTGCAGAAGCTCTTTAGTTTAACTAGATACTATTTGTCAATTTTTACTTTTGTTGCAATTGCTTTTGGCAATTTCATCATAAAGTCTTTACCCATGCCTATGTCCTAAATGGCATTGCCTAGATTTGCAGTGTATTTTAAAGTCCTCCTTGGCAATATTGCCTTTTATCATTATTCAAATTTAAAGCATACTAAAAATTGCTGTACTTTCAGTCTGTGTATTAGTCTGTTTTCATACTGCTGAGAAAGATATACCAGAGACTGGGCAATTTACAAAGAAAAAAAAGAAGTTTAATGAACTTACAATTCCACATGGCTTGGGGGACCCTCATAATCATGACAAAAGGCAAGAAGGAGCAAGTCACATCTTACATGGATGACAGCAGGTAAAGAGAGAGCTTGTGTAGGCAAACTCTTGTTTTTAAAGCCCTCAGACCTTATGAGACTTACTCACTATCACAAGAACAGCATGGGAAAAACATGCCCCATGATTCAGTTACCTCCCACTGGGTTGCTCCCATGACACATGGACATTGTGGGAGTTACAGTTCAAGATGAGATTTGGATGGGGACACAGCCAAACCATATCAGTGTGCTAGAATTCAACAATGATGTAGACAAATATGGATACAAACACAAACACAAAGACAAATATATAAGTAAAATATTTACTATAATGAACGTTAAGACTCAATTGTAAATAAAAAATTAGCATAATTAAGACTCAGTTTAAAACTCCATTATGATTTCAGATGAATCCTTGATGTGAACCATGATATGAACATCAATTATATACCTTTTGGAAATGAAAAAGTTAAAACAGTTTTACTTAGTTGAGTACATTAAAGATCTTAATGGAAGCAGACTCTATCACTTAATATAACTGAAAATATGTAACTGAGATTGAAATTCATTTATTGCTAGTTTGATCACCCATGAACCACAGCTACTTTTCCACTCTACATATCAGCCTTCGTCTATCTATTTATTCATCTATCCAGACACATACATATATGTATAATATATATGTAGATATACAATCATATAACACATAATGATATTTCTGTCAATGACAGATCACATGTGCAATAATGATCCATTAGATTATAATGAAGCCGAAAAATTTCTGTTGCCTAGTGATGTCTTAGCCATTTTAGTGCAATGCACTAGTCACATGTTTGTGGTCATGCTGTTGTAAACAAACCTACTGCGCTGCCAGTAGTATAAAAGTATAGCACATACGATTATGTGTGGTGCATAATACTTGATAATGATAATAAACCACTATATTATTGGTTTATGTATTTACTATACCATAGTCTTTATTGTTATTTTAGAGTGTACTCTTGCCACTTATTTAAAAAGTTAACTATAAAACAGCCTCAAGCAGGTTCTTCATTAGGTATTCCAGAAGAAGGCGTTATTATCATGGGAGATGACAGCTCCGTGCATGTTGTTGCCTCTGAAGACTTTCCAGTGAGGCAAGATATGAAGGTAGAAGACAGTGATATTGATGATCCTGACCTTGTTTAGCCCTAGGATAAGGTGTGTGTTTGTGTCTTAAATTTTATAGAAAAAAATGTATAGAATAAGGACATTAAAAAGAAAATATTTTTGTACAGCTGTACACTGTGCTTGTGTTTTAAATTAAGTGTTATTATAAAAGACTCAAAAAGTTAAACAACATTGAAAGCTTATAAAATAAAAAATTTAGAGTAAGGTAAAATTAATTTATTATTAAAGAAAAAAAAAGAACTTTTTACAAAGCTAGTATAGCTTTAAATATCTACAGTACAGTCATGTCCTAGGCCTTCACATTTACTCACCACTCATTCACTGACTTACCCACAGCAATTTCCTGTCCTGAAAGTTTTATTCCTAGCTAAGTGCCTTATAAAGGTGTACCATTTTATTAATCTTTTATACCATATTTTTTCTGTACCTCTTCTACATGTAGATATGTTCAGAATACACAAATACCATTGTGGTACAGTGCATACAGTGTTCAGTACAGTAACATTATGTACAGGTTTGTAGCCTAGGAGAAAGAGGCTATAGCATATAGCCTATTTATGCTATAAATAACATACTATGTAGTAGACTATACTATCTAGGTTGTATAAATACACTCTATAATGTTTACACAATGATAAAACTGCCTAATGGTGCATGTCTCAGAATGCATCCCCATAGGTAAGAGATGTGTGACTAGGTAAATAGATAGATAAATAAATATAGATAGATAGATAGATATCCATAATCATCACAAAAAATTATTAGCTAGGAAACAAATATAATCTTTATTTATAGATAGAAAACTGAATGTCAAGAGAAGCCACTTATTTCTGATAAAAGTGCTGAAGGCAGAGTATGTTAAAAATAGGTAAACTCAAGTGAGGTACCAACTAGCTACTGTATCTTATAGTATGAGTAAGTACTTTATCATCACTCACCATCAGAGAAATGCAAATCAAAACCACAATGAGATACCATCTCACACCAATTAGAATGGTGATCATTAAAAAGTCAGGAAACAACAGGTGCTAGAGAGGATGTGGAGAAATAGGAATGATTTTACACTGTTGATGGGACTGTAAACAAGTTCAACCACTGTGAAAGACAGTGTGGCGATTCCTCAAGTATCTAGAACTAGAAATACCATTTGACCCAGCCATCCCATTACTGGGTATATACCCAAAGGATTATAAATCATGCTGCTATAAAGACAGATGTACACGTATGTTTACTGCAGCACTATTCACAATAGCAAAGACTTGGAACCAACCCAAATATCCATCAATGACAGACTGACTAAGAAAATATGGCACATATACACCATGGAATACTATGCAGTCATAAAAAAGGATGAGTTCGTGTCCTTTGTAGGGACATGGATGCGGCTGGAAACCATCATTCTCAGCAAACTATCGCAAGAACAGAAAACCAAATACCGCATGTTCTCACTCATAGGTGGGAATTGAACAATGAGAGCACTTGGATACAGGAAGAGGAACATCACACACCGGGGCCTGTTGTGGGGTGGGGGGAGGGGGAGGGATAGCATTAAGAGATATACCTAATGTGAATGATGAGTTAATGGACGCAGCACACCAACATGGCACATGTATGCATATGTAACAAACTTGCACGTTGTGCACATGTACCCTAGAACTTAAAGTATAATAAAAAATAAATAAATAAAATAAATAAATAAATAAAAATAAATAAAACAAAATAAATCCTCCTGTTCTGCCACTTACATGAGGCAGATTTACCTGTCATTCTACTTCATGTTGACCTCTTAAAGAGACTTATGCCCCTCTCTAGAGAGCTACCATACAAACAATGCTGCATTACTTGAGAGTCTATGAAAGGAAAAAATCAAACTATTTTATAAAGTGATGACATCTTAAGGGATAGGTGAGGTAAAAAGTAGTCCCATAGATAAATCTGATGTGGCAAGCAGGATAAAATTTTCAAAGACTGGCAATTGTGAAATCAGACTGCCTAATTAACATCCTTACTCAACCACTTAGTTGTGTTACCCTAGGAAATTGCCATCACCTCTGTGCCTCAGTTCTGTCATTGGTAACATTGGGATAATAATAATATGTACTCTGTGGGGTTGTTGTAAGAATTAAATTAGAAAAATCATGTTAAGCATTTAGCACAATGCTTTACCTTTAGCAAACATGTACTAAATGTTAGCTTTTATTATTATTACTATCAATCTTACTAAGCTCTATTGCACACCCATTATTTTGGCTACTGTTGGTGAATCAAAATGTGAATTGCTGAAGGAGGTTTGATACATTTTTCTTACAGTGAGAGAGAGATTGCAATTGAAATGGAGTAGGAGTCCCTCTTAGGGGCCTGCCAGGTTGCTATCCCCTCTTCAAAGCATGGGAATAAAGAAAGATTTGCATCCCTTCATGGGAAATTCCAAGCACCTAGCTAGTTTTGCAACCAGCAGCTGGTGAAGTGAATAAATAAACTGCTAAGCAAGAAGATAATAATAGCTTAAACAATAGTCACCCGTAGAGAGATATGAGACATCAAGCAAATACATTTAGGATACAAATTGGTTTGGTCCAGAAAGGCAGGATAACTAAGCAGGTGGGTAGGCTTCCAGGTTATAGGTAGATTTAAAATTTTTTGAACTGGCAATTGGTTAAAAAGAGTTATCAGTAGAAAGGAATGCCTTGCTTTTGATAAAAAGGTTGTGGAGACCAAAGTTTTATCATGCAGATGAAGCCTCCATGTAGCAGGCGTCAGAGAGAATAGACTGTCAATGTGGTTTGTTTGTCATTGTTGCTTTTTGTTTTTTTAAAAAATCAGGCTTAAAGTCTGTGTTGATGTTAAATGCTGGTTGACTTTTCCTGAATTACAATAGGGAGGAAGGCATAATGAGGCATGTCCAACCCTCACTCCCAGTCATGGCCTGAACCAGTTTTTTAGGTTAACTCTGAAATGCCACTTGGCTGAAAAGAGGAGTCCATGTAGATGGTTGAGAGGCATTAGATTTTTATTTTTGGTTTACAAGTTCAACAAGGAAATAAAAAGTGGCTATATCCAAAGGTTGTTTTTTATGTATGGCTTTGCCAGATGTCCTTTCAGTAATAAGAAGATGTATTACATTTTCAAAACATTACTCTGTTAAATCAAGTTTAACCTAAATCTGCCTTCTTGCATATTTTAAGTTTAGACTAATGGTTTCTCTATACAATGTGAACTGTAGCCTATAAAAGGAAAATCAATCTTGGGACTCCAAAATCTCTAAACTAAAGGGAAAAGTCAAGCTGGGAACTGCTTAGGGCAAACCTGCCTTTCATTCATTCTATTCAGTCATCCCTCTACTCACTGAGATAAATGCATATCTGATTGCCTCCTTTGGAAAGGCTTATCAGAAACTCAAAAGAATGCAGCTACTTGTTGCTTATCTGACTCTGGAAGACTCTCCCCATTTTGTCTTACTTTTGCTTCCAGTTGTCTCCCCTTTCCAGACTGAACCTATGTTTAGCTTATATATGTTGATTGATGTCTCATGTCTCCCCAAAATGTATAAAACCAAGCTGTGCTCGGACCACCCCGGGCACATGTCATTAGGATCTCTTGAGTCTAGATCATGGGCGCACATCCTTAACTTTGGCAAAATGAAATATCTAAATTTACTGAGACCCGTTTCAGATATTAAGGGTTCACAAATCTAAATAGAGTTGTAAATAGACTGTAGCCTACTCTTATGCCAATCACTGACTTTGCGCAGTCAAAGGTAGCCAACTTTTCAAACAGTGTTCAAATATGACAAATGCCAAGCTTAACCAATCTGGCTATTTCTGTACCTCACTTCTGTTTCCTGTACATCACTTTCATTTTTCTGTTCATAAATCTTTTTTCAGCACACGGCTGTGATGGAGATTCTGAGACTACTCTGGCTTAGGAGTCTCCCTAATTTACAGATTTTTCTTTGCTCAATTAAACTCTTAAATTTAAGTCAGCTAAAGTTTTTCTTTCAACAAATGATATCAGAAGTGGGATCTAAAGTAGAGCTTCTAACAGCCCCCGTGTGTGCTGAGTGACCAAGAAAGGTATACACTGGACCCATAGTGTCCACTGGTCTCTCAGAGCAAATGGGGAATGTGATAAATTCTCTCTCAGATTCTGAAGCTCCATAGATTTGTGTTTTGCACTCCCCGAGTTTCTTTGAGCAAACTTCTGATCCACACTGCGTCTGGAAGTCATAAAAGAAACTGGACTGAGTCCAGGATTGAATTGGATCCAATAATTAACTGGCTCACATCCAGTTGGAGGTTTGTTACATCTGACCGTGTCAGAAAGAAACCAGTAGTAAATGGCAATACTTCGGGGGTATAACATTTGGCTTTTGAAAATTCTCAGGGATTTTCATGTTCTACCCTCTTTTTTTTATTTATTTTTCTTGTACACTTAGGGAACAAAATAATGGTTAAGTTGACCAAGGGATCCTGAGAGCCAAAGCCAATATTTGAGGAGAAATTGGTTCCTTAATTTCTGAAGAACTGAGTTTGAAATGAGACGAGAAGTCTTATTCCTATTGAAGGTTTTTCTCAATTGAAGGGTTTGTGGTCTCACGGGCTTCAAGGAATGAAACTGTGGACTGCAGCAGCGAGGGTTACAGCTAGATTAGAGAAACACACGGAAGGATTGAGACTCTGAGTCTGCTTCCTGATCAAAGGGTTTTCTTGATTGAAGGGTTCGTGGTCTTAGGGGCTTGAAGGAATGAAGCCGTGCACCGCAGTGGCAAGTGTTACAGCTCAATCAGAGAAATGCGCGGACCCAAAGAGTGTGGCGCCAAGATTTATTAAAGCGAAAGCAAAAATAAAGCGAAATTGAAAGCAAAAGTAAAGCTTCCACGTAGTGGAAGGGGACCCGGAAGGGTTGCCCTTTTCTGGCTTGGGTGTCTTATGCTTATATCCCCTTGTGACCCGTCCCTTTTCCGTTTTCTGTCCTATAGAATTAGCTTATTTTCTATCTGCTTGTGGGTTGGCGGGCCTGATTGGTTAAAAACATCAGGCTGCCATTAGCGCTTAAACTCCCTATATGATTGGTTGAAGTTTTAATCCCTTAGCTTTCAGCTGTGACTCATTTTGGCTTAGAGGAAAGTCCCCCTTGATTGGTTGAAGTGTCAATCCCTTAGCTCGCAGCTATGACTCATTTTGGCTTAGGGGAAAGTCCCCTTAGGGAAGTCCCTATTGACCCAGGAAGTCTAGCCAACTTAGCCACTTAGTCCCTCCCTTCCAGGTGATACATGCCTAAGTATTAGGCCACAGAAGCAGCAGTCTTACAGAAACGGTGAAATCTCACTAAAGATATAATAAGTTACAGTGGAACATTCCAAATATACAACATTGCACTTAAAAAGTGCATTTGAAAATTAGGGCTCCCAAATTAGTCTTATCTAGGAATGCCTATTGATATTCAGTAGCTTCTAAAATATTTTAATATTTTTATTTAAAGGCTTTATGAAAGGCAAATACAAAGCTTAAGTGACTAATTGATAAGAAAAATTGAATTGGCTAACCGTTTTGGCTTAGTTACTACTCAGCTCTGAAGGTGGAAAGGAAGCTATGCTAGATAAGGTGTTTATAAAAGGTAAGCCTTCAGGTAAAATAGGCTTGCTTCTTTTTCATATATATTCATGCTGACTCCAGGCATACAAAATGCTTTCTTGGCCCTATCCCTTATTGGACTCCACCCATTTCCCTGAATTCAGTAATTTTAGCTAAGAAGCAGTAACTAAGTTAAAAAGAACACCCTGTTGAACTAAAATACACCTTTCTAGAATTTAATTGGTTATCTTTAAACTCTTTTGTAAAAGAAATTTATATCTATAATAGAAATTTCCATTTTTAAGGATGTCTGCCTATACGTAGTAAAATTCTTACCATTCTTTTAAATTTATATAATAAGTCATATCTTTGTTTAAGATGCTTTTCTGCCCATCTGAAGTGAACTTTTATTTAAGAATTGTTTTTCTTTGGTTTGAGCAAAGGATGAAACAATATTTAGGCCCAAAATGTTAGCTCTGTGCTTATGAAATATAATTTCCTTTCCACCTAAGAGTTGTCCCTTTAGCATTGCAAATCTGTTACTTAGTTAATAATTGCTCAGAACAATGAAACAGGTAACTGGAAGACTGTTAGACCAAATAGGGAAAAGTATTTAAAAGCCGACAATTAAAAATTATTTATGAGGTAAGATTTGCTTCTGTGTGTTTGATATTTGGTAAATAAAGCTAGTTTTTAAATTGTTTGTAAAATAGAAAGGGCTTCAAAATTATTCATTAAATACAATTAGACAGTTGCTTTACTTGACTGTGAGATTATGTCTTTGATTAAGAGTCTCTGGATTCAGGGGTCTTAATAGGTGGCCATGATGAGGTCTGGAGACATGTTTTTAGTGCCTAGAACAGCAGCTACAAGCCAGAATCAGGCCCAATATGATCCCTTCTTCTGCTTTCTCCGTTTTTCCTCCTGCCTATTTTGTTAGGGGTTGCATCCTCCAGGTATAGGCTTCATAGCTCTGTCTTCTGTCCTGACAAACTCAGAAAGGCCCTGACCTTCATAGTCCTCCTCGGCACCATGGCTACTTGGGACCTAGTATAACTTGAGGAGGACATTAGGGAGGTTACCTGTGCCATAGTTTCAAAATTCTTTTCAGAAATTTAAAATTGTAGAGTTATATTAAGTTAAATTAAGTAATGAATAATCATAAAATGTCTGAGTAATCTGTAAGTTAAAATACCAAAATATTAATTATTAAACATGGGTTTAAGACTATATACCTTGACATGGTCGTTTTATATGGTAAAGAAAAGCTAAATATATTTAAATCTGTTAATAAATAATAATTTGAAAAACTGTCCTTCCAAAAATTATAAAATTGTATTTATTTACAAATACTTAAAAGAGTTCAAAATTACTTTATAGGGTATTCACTAGAAATTATAGTTACTAAGAGTTAAAAATAAACACTAGATATGGGAGAAACAATTCTGTATACAGAGTTTTTAAGCAAAAACAAAATATGCATCTGATGAGGAACGTTATAAAGGCATAAAAATATATGTTAAATTTTTTTTTTCTGGTTTGAAGTTACATAAAGATTTCAAATTGAAGGAGAAAAAATAGTTAAAACAAGATGAATGGAAAAGTTGGGGAAAATGATGTCTTTAAGGGTGTTCATGAAAGGAAGGAAAGAACCCTAAGAAGCACTCTTGAATAAAGGTTTCTGATAACTTTAGAATCCTTTGGACTGGGTAAGGATTCCCAGAACTTTAATAAATAGACTGGTTTATAAAACTGCTAACCCAAGCAGAACAAAAATTAATTAAATACTAAGAAAATACTTTTCCAGATTTTCATGCTAAATCAGCCAGTACCGAAATTGTTTGGATATGCACTATGAATGAACTGCATGGTCTAAGACAAATTAACTATGATAATCCTTCAGTTATCAGTGCTATACACCTAAGTTAGAGAGACAACTGGTATTCAAGAGGACATAAGTCCAATGTTATGCATGGACACATGGAGAACTAGGATGGCTACCTTGTCCTTCGTGAATCCTTAAAGATTTTGTTATTAAGAGTTCTGCATTCCATGACTTATTGTGAAAAATATAAAATAATCCAAGTGTTTTTTATATATATAAATATGTGCCTATAAATACATATGTGTGAATATGTATATATATATATACACATGTGTATATATGTATATACACATAGGCTTGCTTCTTTTTCAGATATATTCATGCTGACTCCAGGCATACAAAATGCTTTCTTGACCCTATCCCTTATTGGACTCCACCCATTTCCCTGAATTCAGTAATTTTAGCTAAGAAACAGTAACTAAGTTAAAAAGAACACCCTGTTGAACTAAAATACACCTTTCTAGAATTTAATTGGTTATCTTTAAACTCTTTTGTATATGTATATACATATATACACGTGTATATGTATGTATATATATACACACATATACACACATGTATATATTCATGATTTGGAATAAATGAGGTGATGATTTGAAATATATATGATTGCTAAAATAGTTTATGACTAATGTTTGCTTTGTCAAACCCTCATTCCTGAAAAATCAATCAAAATTTCAGGTACATTCTGCTACTTGATGGATCATTTAAACATTTATAGAGGGATTTCATTCAATTGTCATTTAAATGCATATTTTCTGATTCTATAAAAGCTTTCCCATGCAAGAGGCTTGATGTTATAACACTAGCTCATTATGCCACAGTGTATTTTCACAGGTAAAGAAAGCTTTTCACGATTTACTGACTGAGGACAATTAACCCGTTCACAATCTAGAACCCAAAGACTGCATCTTCTGAGAACATCAGAAAAAGACTATCCTTGCCATTCACACTGCAGAAAAACTTCAGAATCTTGAACCTTGGGTTCACAATCTCACAACTCAGAAGGTTCCCTCCTCACTCTAGGAACTGCACACTTATTGCAAACCTTTAGGTAAAGAGAACCAGGGAAGTTCCTCCCAGAAAAAGATTATATCCTTGAAGTGCACAGTTTTTGCTAAGATCATGGATCAAGACTTCTGTACTATGATGCAACTCTTATTTTTCCATTTTTTTTTTTGCATCACTTATACCTCTGTGAACAATAGAAGTAAAATGGGGGTCTGTTATGTGCACTCACGGGGTAAACTTTTACTTGTGAAACCTTTTGCAGCCAGACTTACGTGTGCATAACCTTATACTTTGACAGATGAAGATGAGAAATTGTAATGGTACCTATGTTGCCTCATAATCCGTCAGAAACAGAACATTGGTCTGCTACTCTTAAGCCATGTCATGGGTTAAAAATAACATTGCCATGAGTTTTTCACTTTTCTAGAAGGGCATCATTTTTATGGTCCTTTTCTTCCATGGTTTGAAGTAAATAAGGCAAATGATTACAAATGTCTTTCTCATGATAAGCTCTACTGCAAATTCTACTGTAAAGACTGTGGTTACACAACAGACTTTAAATTATCTTTTGAAAGTTATGCTATAGAATTGCTCTAGATTAATTACTGGCTAAGCAGAGAAATATCTGTGCAGCTTCTGGCACTTCTTGTTTCCCATATAATAACACATCATACTGGATATTATAGATATTCAGTTGTAGGAAACTAACAAAGAAACTAACAAAGTTACTACTTTAACTTAATTAAAGTAAGTAAACTCTTTGTCTAGCCCAGTCTTTATTTGATTTCAGTTGGTTTGATTTACGGGGATCATGGTTAAGGAGCATACTCCAAACTCTTGGTATCGTTGTCCTGATAATCATAATAGTAGTCTCTCTGGTGCATGGTATTCTCTCAAAGTTTTAAGTGTTTTCATGAAGCCATCTCTAGAATGTCAAATTGTCTCTCTTCAACTGGAATGACACGAGCTGAAAGAAATGTGTGATCATGAGTGCACCATAACCTGTAAATGATGTGCTGAGACAGGAAACCAAAAATGATGGTAACTGAGAGTGGCGCTAAGGCCCTAAGTTTTGGTCACGCTCTCACCTAAGTGAGAACCTGGCCAGAAGAGGGGAGTTTTGAAACAAATTATGGTAAGCTATTTTTTGGACTGAGCTAATGCACTAGGCCACAATAGACCAGACCAAACCAAAAAGCAGTAACTTGTGCTAAATGTGTCATAATCAAGCTAGGACTTTAAGGAAACATATAGATCCTAGAACAGGTCAGGTTTTGTTTTTTTCTCCTGTTAACAGGACATTCCAGCATAAGGGGGTACCCTCTACTCTAACCTTTACGTAAAATAACGGGAAATCCTTCTTCTCACCTTACAAATCCCACTGTTCTGCTATTTCCCAGTGAGTTTAAAGACCAAATAAGCACATTTATGATGGTGATAGTGATGTCAATGAATAAAATTTTGGTCAATCTTTCAAAATTGCTAGGATAACCAAGAGGGGGGATTGTTAAATCAAGTTTAGCCTAAAGATACCTTCTTACATATTTTAAGTTCAGCCTAAAAGGTTTCTCTGTTCATCATGAACTATAACCTAAGTAGTGTTGTAAACATACTGTGGCCTACTCTTGTGCCAATCACCAAATTTTGGTCAATCAAAGGTTGTCAACTGTTTAAACCCTGTTCAAATAAGGTGAATACTGAGCTGTAACCAATCTGGTTAATTCTGTACCTCACTTTCACTTTCTGTATGTCACTTTCCTTTTCCTGTCCATAAATCTTCTTCCACCACATGGCTACACTAGTGTCTCTGAGCCTACTCTGGCTCGGCAGACTGCTTGACTCATGAATCATTCTTTGCTCCATGAAACACTTTTAATTTAATTTGGCTAAAGTTTTTCTTTTAAAAACTCTTACAAACTCTAGTTCAAAGTTCACTTTTGTCAGTATTTTTGATGCCACAGATTTGTTATCCTTCTTATAAGTTTTTATTTATTTCTTTCTCTACAAACTCACTCCAAATCAAACATACATTTCTATTTTCTCAAGCTCCATGCAAGCCACTAAAAAGTAGAAATTGTTTTTATAAAAGTAACAAAAAGATTGCTGATAAAACACTGTGGCCCTTAGCCATAGTATATAAATAACCTGATTTTTAGTGT
This sequence comes from Papio anubis, assembly GCF_008728515.1. Classification (NCBI taxonomy): domain Eukaryota; kingdom Metazoa; phylum Chordata; class Mammalia; order Primates; family Cercopithecidae; genus Papio; species Papio anubis. Next base: position 64,872,202 of record NC_044996.1, read on the forward strand.
TTTTGTCTTCTGGAGAGAATGCTAGAAACACTCAGATTCTCAGGAGCCTGGGAATAGTCTTGGAAGTGACATTAGACTTCAATAGTCTATGGAACACAAACAGATGTGGTGCAAATATTTAGACCTTGGCTCTGGGGAGCTATGAGTTTCTAAATACCTATTGGGGCGGAGTAGAAATGCACATAATTGGCCATGCCAAAAGTAGTAAGGTGTTTATAATTTGGTAAAATTTGAGACTTAATGAGGAAGAGAGGAATAAAGAGAAAGCTTTTGTATTTAATATGGAAACCCAATGCCTGCAAGGACCAAGCTGGGAATCAAAATGTATGACACAGTCAGGTGGAAAGTATATAATCTCTCAGTGAGCAATTATGATCCATACAACTGTTTGTTAGCTTCAGAAAATATACACCCATTATTTTTAATCTACCAAATTCTCAAAAAAATCAGAACATCAGATTTTCTCTGTGTTAATATTTGAATACATAGTCCATATTTGCCATCCATTGTACTGTTTGTTTGTGCCTGGAGTGCTGATAAGAGAAATAAAAGATCTGACTTTATGCACAACGTTCAGTGTAGAAGAGAGTTCTCTGCACTCCCTGTGTTATCATTTCCAAGGTCAATGAGATAGAATCCTGAGTAGAAGAATTATCCAAGGGCAAGCGATCTTAGACCAAGCTCAGAATTACCCAGTGGGCTCTCCACTATTGTTTCCAAAATGAGTGTTGCCTATATAACAACTAAGGTAACTTAGATGTTAGCTATAGTAGAATAAATACAGGTGAGAAAGTGTGATTATTGTATATGATTCTGTTTATTTTCATTTTGTTTATTCAGGATTTTTTTGTGAAAATGATTTGCAAACCAAAATTACTTCATATAGCCATTTTTTTAATTTTGATTCTCTTACTTATCAATATTTATCACAGAAGTTATTATATCTCCAGAGACTTTTCTAATTTCAGCAGTGCTCACCGCTCTCTCTTCCCTTCTGTCTCTTTTTCATACTGGTTCCTGCCATTGCCTCTATTGTAGTGTATCATGACTTATTTATTTGAATGACCATTCTACTGTGAACTTCTTAAGGGCACAAAGGCTGCATTTTAACCACTTTTTTTTTTTTTTTTATCAGTTCTTTACACTGTACCTGGCACATAGTAAAAACATAGCCAGTATTTTTCAATTGCATAAAATATGTCATGTGGGCATTTATTTAGCCTGATGGTATCATTTAATTAAATTGTGTGTTTGGAGCCAGGTGTGATGGCTCACACTTGTAATCCCAGCTCTTTGGGAGGCTGAGACATGCAGATCATTTGAGTCCAGGAGTTCAAGACCAGCCTGGGCAACATGGTGAAACCCCATCTCTACAAAAAATACAAAAATTAGCAAGACATGACAGCGCATGCCTGTAGTCCCAGCCACTTGGGAGGCTGAGGCAGAAAGATCACATGAGCCCAGGGAGGTTGAGGCACCAGTGAGCTGTGATCACACAACTGCACTCCAGCCTGTTAAACAGACCAAGACCTTGTCTCAGAAAACAAAAAAGAAAAGAAAAGGAAAAAAATGTGTGTTTGGAGGACATCATATGTGAAGTTTCCGGTTATAGTGTGAAGTATTAACTTTGTCTATGTTTATATTCACTTTGCCAATCACCCAGTGACTCAACTTCCTACTTAGTAAAACTGTAAACTACTATAAAATACTCTAATTTTCTGAAAGTAGCAAGGTTTAGTTTCAAAAATATTGTATTGTGTCGAGAAACATAGGTTTGAATTCCACCTTTTCCTTAACTTGTTCTGAAACGTTAGGCAAATTGCCTTTTGTTGGCTGTTTTCTCATGGGTCAAATGGTAAAAATAATATTTCTTGTACCTACTACATGGAGTTATGTGGGAAATAAATGCTGCCCAACACAAAATGGTGGGGAGTTTAATCATTGATGTAATATATACTTTGCATATAGTCCTAGTAAATCTATTTTTATTTTTATTTGACAACATATTTAAACAATTATTACACGTGGTGAATTAGAAGATTAATCATAAATCCAGATTTATATGTGACATGCAGAAAATCTTTTTTCCCAATAGAGTGTTGTCCAGTTTTTATTTTAATTTACTGGTTATAATAAAATAAATGTAATATAATACAATTTCAAAAAAAGGCCTAATTTAGGAAGCAAATGACTGCAATTCACCTCACAAAACTAATATTATAGCACTTACCAGTAACGTAACAGAGAGTAGATTTGCAAAGCATGTTTTCCAGATTGATCTATTAATGCATTCAATTATACAATTATTATACCATTATTAACTAATTTTGGTTACTCAGTTTTATACTTTGTTCAATATTTACTGTGTGTTTAATCTGAGAACTGGTCATTGACATATTTGTAAAGGCAGGGTTCAGAATACCCAGTGGTCAATAAAAGAACTTTCTCAGTAGAACTGCACTAACTACTCAAAACATCAGTAATGGAGTTTTGGTTACTTTTCTTTTCACATATAGTATTTGGAAGTGCCAAATTCAGTTGATAATTAATGGTTTTATTTAAAGCAAAACAAAACACTTACTTTGGAGAAAATCTAAATGAACCAAGTCAAAAGGGATATAATAAAAGAAGAATGAAACTACTGTAAATAGAAAGGCAAATTCAGCTCCATATGCAGGGAATACATCAATGACGCAAAAAGTGCCTGCCACTTAAATGTTATGTGAAACAGAGATAATGTACTCGACTTGCTATCTGCTCTCCCTCTTTCTATTCTCTAAGTGATAATTAATAGTCACCAAGGTTATTTTTTAAAATGTCTATGAGCTGATTTTATAAGAAATTCCAAAACAGCATTGTGAGAATATGCTAGAATAACTGGCTGCCACGTCAGAATTACCCGAGATACTTGTTAAAAATCTGATGCCTGGACCTCATTCAAAGGATTCAGACTCAGTCAATTTAGGCAACTTGAATCTGTATATTAGTGATCATCTGTGTGCTCTGATTTAGGTGATCCAAGGATAAGCATAATGGCATGCTACTCAAGAAATGTCTCAAATATACAAGTCTTCCTGACTCTAGTTTTTTTTTCCCTATTTCAAAAAAGCACACATCATATTTTTCAGAAAAAGAAAAAACCTATTTCATCATAGTAATTACTTGCACATTCACAACAACTCTTACATTGTTTGCTGTACCATGCCAAAGCTATCAAGAACCTTAAATACCCAAGATCTTTCTATTTATGCTTAGTCTTGAACTTTCCTGCAGTACATATTTCAGCAGACCAAGCTCCCCTCTGTCTCTCACACATGGCATCCTGGTGTCTGCTTTTGTGTCTTTCCTCATTAGAATGCCTTATTTTACTTATTCTCATGTCTTTCTACAATCCTACCCCATTCATCAGGAAAACTGATTTGGCTATTATTGTACCCCCTGATGCTCCCTTTCTTTTGTCTTCTAGAATATTCATTCATGGCCAGTAGAGTTCAACATTTAATTTTTCAAATTATTTTGTTTCCTCAACTAGAGTATAGACCTATAGACTCCCTGAACAGAGTGCCATTCTATATAGTATTTCTTTGCATGTCCCACAGAATGGGAAACGTACTGAAATTATATATTGCTCCTTGACTTGATGAATTCACAATCTTGTTAGTTCATGGAAAGACATATTTTGCAGGTTAGTAAAAATGAGCAGCGGTGAGTTATTACCATACTTTGTTTTTATCTTTCTTCATGTCATATTTGTATAATATAAGCATAGCTAAGTAGTTTATAACATGGCTCAAATGCAAACTGCCTATTATATAAATCCTGCCATTTACTAGCTAAATGCCTTTCATTGTGTTTCTTATATCTGGATGCATCAATTTCTTCATCTATAAATTTGACAAACTTTAGAATCTGTCTAAAAGAGTTATTGCGAGTGTTTAAATATGTGAGTAAAGGTGCTTAGAAGAATGCTTTGCAGGCTGGGCGTGGTGGCTCACATCTGTAATCCTAGCACTTTGGGAGGCCGAGGCAGGCCGATCACGAGGTCAGGAGATTTGGACCATCCTGGCTAACACGGTGAAACCCCGTCTCTACTAAAAATACAAAACATTGCCGGGCGTGGTGACACATGCCTGTAGTCCCAGCTACTCAGGAGCCTGAGGTAGGAGAATCACTCGATCGTGGGAGGAGGAGTTTGCAGTGAGCGGAGATGGCTCCACTGCACTCCAGCCTGGAAACAGAGTGAGACTGTGTCTCAAAAAAAGAGAGTGCTTTGTACATCATAGATGCTGAATAAATGTAAGCCTTGCTACTACTATTACTGCTTCTAATAGTAATAATATTTTATGATCACAGTAGTAATAGGAATAGTAATAGGAAGACTGATGATGAAAACCTAAGCATTAGCAATTTTAATCTCCTTTCCATGTGTTTTTATTCCCCATCTCTACATTTTCTGTAACTGGAATGACTTTTTCAGAGTTCTTTTTACAGTGTCCCATGCCTACCAGTGAACTCCTAATTATCTGTCAAGTCTCAGCTCATATGTCTACTCTGTGGAAAGGAGACAGATTGATTGTTCCTTTCTCAGTGTTTTTAAAGCACTCTGAATGTTCATCTATCATAGCTCTTCTATGTTTGGAACTGCGTGTTTGATTACTTGTTTGCATATCCCCCACTTCTGCCATCATGAGAATTCTTTGAGGAGAGGAAGTGGTTTTATTCATCTTTGTATCCCCATGGCCTAGCATAATATCTGACACAAGCTTAATCAATGTTGTTTCAATAAATGAATGAATTTTACAACTATTTAAATGCAAGCATTAATGTTGAATGACGTTACCTTGTTTCTTCAGCACACAGACATTTTATCATCTATTCTTCCTTAGAAATTAAGAGTAATGGTGACCATGTCAAACCACACTACAAAAGAAAAGACCTAAGTTATTTGTAGGTTCCAATTGTTTAAAGGCATTTAAGTCATTTTGAAGATATTTTGAAAGATTAAGAAAAAAAATGACTTAAGAAAGTGAAGAATAAAATGCAGATTCTTAAAACACAAAGGAATATTCTCTATTTGACTAATATATAGATTTAATGAGCTAATTTTATTAAGAAAAAAACCTGTAATGAACACTTACGATTACATATAAAATCTTCACTATGCACAGACAACGAAATGAAAGTTTCCAATTTAGAATGTCTATTCACATTTTCTCAAGGAACTGAGCATATAACTTTTCTAGCTCTTTTCATTTCTTTACTAGGTAATCTGGAGGACACTGTTCAAATAATAAAGCAAACTAGATCTGCTAATACCAATTATTGACATTATGACTTAAAATAAAATGCCAATGATCGTGGCTCAGGTATAAAAGGTAAATGTGGACTTTCTAAAAGGGACATCAGACTGTAGAGAACAATGAAATTTTGATAGCTCTGAATGATTTTGAGGAAATTACTGCATGTACTTCCAGAGAATTTAAAAGTCACTTCAAGTTTATTCTATGTGAATTTCTACAGTTTAATGTTCTTTTTAAATTTCAAGTTCAAAGGAAATACACCTTTATTAAAATCAATAATTTTCAAATAGCTTTCATTCTCCAAAACGATCTACTCTAAATTCCCTTAAAAGTTTTCATTTTTAAAAACCACATGCCAATAAAAAAACTTTTGCAGCAAATTCACTTTGCTTATTTTTTCCCAACCTGACTGCAGTGTGAGTTTCAAAATTATGGTCTTGGAAATATTACTGGATTGCATTCTAAAATTTATCTCCAGTAGATAAATAATAATGACAGTTCAAGAGTTGTTGTTTCTTATAGCTAGAGAAAATAATTCACTCTGAAAAAAATTAACAATCTAAAAATTTGTGACTTTCAATTACTTATTCATAAATCCTCCAAATCAACAAAGGAAAGATTAGTCACAAAGTAGAAATGCATGTCATTCATAATTTTTAATTTTTGTATGAAAATTAACTTGATTATTTTTCTACAGGGATTTTCAGAGAAAAGCGAAATATAAGACATAGGTTCTATACTTCAAGAAATGTGTCACCAAAACACAATGAGTAATCTCACCTACTTCCAAAGTTTTGTCTATAGAACTCTACACAGAAAATTTACAAATGTTTTTTACCTCTCCAAACCTCACTTAGCCCCAGCTTCATATATTATTTAGTAGTCTTTCCCTCTTGAATGCGTCAAAGACTTCAAGAATTAGCCAGAATATAATTTAATTTAGTATAACCAAAAAGCACACGGCATTTCCATTCATGTTCACTTTTGTAGTCAATGGCAAACTCATCTACCCAATTCAGAAACCTTGGAGTCATCTTTAACTATTCCATATGTTTAGCTCTATACCACCTCATTTCCAATCTAATTGACCATGTCCAATTCTACCTTTGGCATTTATTTTTAATCTGATGTCCTCCTCATGCCTACTATCCCTGACTTTGTTCACAAAACTCAAGCAATAGACCTTATTTTTTTTTTTTAAGTTTGTTTTCTTCTGTTCGTTTTGTTTTGTTTTGTTTTGAGGCTGGGTGCAATGACTCAATGTCAGCACTCTCAGAGGTAGAAGTGGGAGAATCACTTGAGCTCAGGAGTTTGAGACAAACCTGGTCAATATAGTGAGGCACTATCTCTACAAAAATTAAAAATTGGCTGACTGTGGTGGTGTGTGCTTATAGTTCTAGCTACTCGGGAAACTGAAGGGAGAGGATTGCTTTGATCCGAGAAGTTGGGTCTACAGTAAGCTAGATTGTGCCACTATTCTCCAGCCTAGATGACAGAGCGAGACTCTGTCTCAAAAATAAATAAATTAAACAAATAAATAAATAAATAAATAAATAAATACTATTTTGACATAATTTTAGACTTAAAGAAGAGTTTTAAGGATACCACAGAGTTCCTGTATATGCTTCACCCAGCTTCTCCTAATGTTAACACCTTATTTAACCATGGTACATTTGCCAAAACTGAGAAATTAACATCTGTATGATATATCTAACTAAACTACAGACTGAAGTAGATTTCATCAGATTTTTAAATAATTTTTATTTTCCATGATTCAATTCAGGATAGCACATTGCATTTAATAATTGTGTTTGTTTAGTCTCCTCTTGACTGTGATAGTTTCTCAAACTCATTTTCCATGTTTTTAATATTCTTGAATAGTTCTGGTCACATATTTATAGAATGCCCCATAATTGGAGTTCATCTGATGGTTCCTCATGATTAGATGGGTGTTATGCATTATTAGAAAGAATGACACAGAAGTGATATATGCTTCTAAGTGCCTAGTGTCAGGGAGTTATATTATAGTAACATGGCTTGTAATTTAAGGTGTTAAACTTGATCATTGTTTAAGGTAGTGCTTGCCAAGTTTCTCCATTTTAAAGTTACTATTTTTCTTTTGGTATAACCTGTTCGTTTGAATTGAGTCATGATGTCTGTCTTGCCCTCAAGGGAAGAGAAGCAATATCAACTGCATAAATAATTGTAAAAGATATTACAGATGTACATTAATATTATCCAGTAATTTCTGGTAATATTTTAGGGAAAATACTTGGAGGGTCTGCAAACATCTTGTTTCTCCTTAAAGTTTCTTCCACTAATTTTATAATTTATTTATGGAGCTTGCCCACAGAATTTATTGTTGCAGTTATCTAATGGTGATTTTCTATTTTCCTCTTTCATTCTACGTTAATTTTTTGGAACTCTTTAATAAAAGTTTTCCTTGAATGGCCATGTATTTATTTATTGAATAAATTATTTATTTCAGCATGAACTCAGATATATTTATATTGTTCTTTGGATTAAAATCTAATACTATGGTTATCTATTATATTGCATAAATTGCTCCAGGCTTGATAATTAAGAACTCTTTAAATTGGTACCTTGTAACTTTAACATACTTTATTCTTGCATTTTCTTTTTGCCTTAATTCCTTCCTTTCCTTCTTTATTTTGAGCACGTTATTAGTTTTTGTCAATATAAGATGCTCCAAGAATATCTTATATTTTCCCTGTCCCAACCCTTATAATCAACCATTTCTCCAAGGATCCTTGTATCCTTTTATTGGAGAACGGTATTAGAAACTAAGATAGGTGCACAAGATGTGCTTGTTGCTACTATAGTGTCATTCCTTCCAAAATAAGGCCATATATGAGAAGCCCATAGCTAATATTACACTTGAGTAAAAAATTGAAAGTCTTTGACTGGGGAGACATGTGACATATTGAGCCACCAGCTGGAGAAGCCAAGGGAGTGCTGGCTTTATACCTCCCATAGCCCCAGGCTGCACAGCACATGGCTCCAACAGTCCCCTTTCTTCTGCTTGAAGAGAGGAGAGGGAAGAGTGAGGAGGACTTTGTCTTGCATCTTGGATACCAGCTCAGCCGCAGCAGGATGGGGCACTGATCAGAATCATGAGGCCCTTGTTCCAGGGTCTAGCTCCCAGATGACATTTCTAAACACACCCAGAAAGGAAGCCACTGCCTTGAAGTAAAAGACCCAGTCCTGCCAACGTTCATCACCTGCTATCTGAAGAGCTCTTGGACCCTGAAAAACCAGCAGTGATACCCAGGTACTATATCAAGAACCTTGGTGAGCCTCTGAGACTTGCTGGCTTCAGGTGAGATTCAGCACATTACCAGCTGTGGTGACTATGGGGCAAAACTCCTCCTGCTTGAAAAAAGCAGAAGGAAAATTAAGAGGCTTTGTTTTGCACCACAGGTACCAACACTACTACAGGGTGGTAGAGAGCCAAGCTGGCTCCTGGGGTCCTCGATGCCAGGACTTGCTTTTTGGATAGCATTTCTGGGCCTGCCCTGTTTCAGAGGGGAGCCTACTGCCCTGAAGTGTGACTCCAAGGACAGGCAGCATTCACCATAAGCTGACTTCAGAGACCAGGTGTCTTAAGTATACATCTATGGTAGTCTGGCAGTGTTCTTCATGGCCAGGGATGGCATTGGCTATGGGGCAAGGCTCCTCTGCCTTTGGAAAGAGGAGGGAAGTGTAAGAAGGACTGCATCTTGTGGTTTGAGTGTGAATTCAGCTGCAATACAATAGAATACCAGGTAGACTTATGAGATTTTTTACTCCAGTCTCTGACACCCAGACAGTGCTTCTGGACCTAGCAGAGACCTGGGAGACATTGCTGCCCTGAAAAGAAGGACACAGGCATGACAGGCATTGCCATCTGCTAATTGTAGAGCTCCAGGACCTTGAGAAAACATAGGCAGTAGTCAGGGAGAGGTTACAGCAGGCCATGGGTGAGTCCCAGCCCAGTCCTTGCTTCAGGTCTAACCCAGTGCAGTCCTAGTGGTGGTGACCACAAGGGTGCCTCTGTCACTCCACCTCCAGCTTTAGGTGGCTCAGTACAGACAGAGAGACTGTGTGCTTGGGAGAAAGTAAGAGAAGAGAGCAAAAGTCTCTACCTGATAATCTAGATAATTCTCCAACCTCTTCTCTAAGACCATCAAGATGGAACCTCTATGATTAATCTACAAGAACCACAGCATTACTGATCTTTGGGTGCCCCCTGAACAGAAATAGCTTACATCACAGAACCCAAGTCATTTTAAATATCTGGAAAGTCTTCTCAAGAAGGATAGCCCCAAATAAGCCCAGATTGTGAAGATTACAATAAATACCTAAATCTTCAATGCCCAGATACCAAAAATAGCCTACCAGCAGCAACACCATCCAGCAAAACATGATGTCACCAAATGAATGGAATAACGAAATAGGAACCAGTCCTTGAGAAAAAGAGATATGTGACCTTATATAGAACTCAAAAATAGCTGTGTTGAACGGAAACTTAAAAGAAATTCAAGATAACGTAGACAAGAAATTTAATTATATTAGGTAAATTTAACAAAGATGTTGAAACAATTAAAAAGGATCAAGCAAAAATTTTGGAGCTGAAAAAAATGTATTTGGCACACTAAAGGATGCACTGGAGTCCATTAACAGCAGAATGGATCAAGCAGAAGAAAGAATTAGTGAACTTGAAGACAGCCTATTTAAAAATACAAAATCAAAAGAAATAAAAGAAAAAATATATAAAAGAGGTGGAGAGATGGGGGTAGGAAGTTTATTCAAAACGATAACAGAGAACTGTCCACACCTAGAGAAAGATATCAATACCCCAGTACAAGAAGGTTATAGAACACTAAGTAGATTTAACCCAAGGAAGACTTCCTTCAGGCATTTAATAATCAAACTACCAAAGGTCAAAAATAAGGAAAGGATCCTAGAAACAGCAAGAGAAAAGAAACCAATAATATACAGTGGAGCTGCAATATGTCTAGCATCAGACTTTTTAGTGGTCACCAATATAAGACAAAATACATTTTAAGACAAAAGTATAAGAGACAAAGAACATTACTATATAATGACAAAGGAGTTAATTCAGCAAGAGGATATAATTATTTTAAATATATATGCACTGGAGCATACAGATACATGAAAGAAATATTACTTGAGCTAAAGAAAGAGATAGTCCCCAATACCATGATGGCTAGAGACTTCAACATACCACTTTCACCATTGGACAGGTATTCCAGACCAAAAATCAACAAAGAAACATCAGACTTAATCTTCACTATAGACATAATAGATCTAATAGATATTTACAGAACATTTTATTCCAGAGCTGCAGAATACACACTCTTTTGATCAGCGCATGAATCATTCTCAAGGATACTCCACATGTTAGTTAACAAAATAAGTCTTAAAATTGAAAAACAAATGAGAGTTCCAAGATGGCCAAATAGGAAGAGCTCCAGTCTACAGCTCCCAGTGTGAGCAATGCAGAAGATGGGTGATCTTCCACCAAACCCCAGTAGGGGCCGACTGACACCTCATACAGCCGGGTGCCCCTCTGAGACGAAGTTTCCAGAGGAAGGATCAGGCAGCAACATTTGCTGTTCTGTAGCCTCCACTGGTGATACCCAGGCAAACAGGGTCTGGAGTGGACCTCCAGCAATTCCAACAGACCTGCAGCTGAGAGTCCTGACTGTTAGAAGGAAAACTAACAAACAGAAAGGAATAATATCAACGTCAACAAAAAGAACATTCACACCAAAACCCCATCTGTAGGTCACCATCATCAAAGACCAAAAGTAGATAAAACCACAAAGATGGGGAGAAACCAGAGCAGAAAAGCTGAAAATTCTAAAAATCAGAGTGCCTCTTCTCCTCCAAAGGATCACAGCTCCTTGGCAGCAACAGAACAAAGCTGGATGGAGAACGACTTTGACAAGTTGAAAGAAGTAGGCTTCAGAAGATCGGTAATAACAAACTTCTCCGAGCTAAAGGAGGATGTTCGAACCCATCGCAAAGAAGTTAAAAACCTTGAAAAAAGATTAGACGAATGGCTAACTAGAATAAACAGTGTAGAGAAGACCTTAAATGACCTGATGGAGCTGAAAACCATGGCATGAGAACTACGTGACACATGCACAAGCTTCAGTAGCCGATTCAATCAAGTGGAAAAAAGGATATCAGTGATTGAAGATGAAATTAATGAAATGAAGGGAGAAGAGAATTTTAGAGAAAAAAGAGTAAAAAGAAACAAAGCCTCCAAGAAACATGGCACTATGTGAAAAGACCAAATCTACGTTTGATTGGGGTGCCTGAAAGTGACAGGGAGAATGGAACCAACTCGTAAAACACTCTTCAGGATATTATCCAGGAGAACTTCCCCAACTTAACAAGGCAGGCCAACATTCAAATTCAGGAAATACAGAGACTGCCACAAGGATATTCCTTGAGAAGAGAAACTCCAAGACACATAATTGTGAGATTCGTCAAGGTTGAAACAAAGGAAAAATATTAAGGGCAGCCAGAGAAAAAGGTTGGGTTACCCACAGAGGGAAGCCAATCAGACTAACAGTGGATGGCTCAGCAGAAAGTATACAAGCCAGAAGAGAGTGGAGGCCAATATTCAGCATTCTTAAAGAAAATAATTTTCAACCCAGAATTTCATATCCAGCCAAACTAAGTTTCATAAGTGAAGGAGAAATAAAATCCTTTACAGACAAGCAAATGCTTAGAGATTTTGTCACCACCAGGCCTGCCTTACAAGAGCTCCTGAAGGAAGCACTAAACATGGAAAGGAACACCTGGTACCAGCCACTGCAAAAACATGCCAAAATGTAAACACCATCGATGCTAGGAAGAAACTGCATCAACTAACGAGCAAAATACCCAGCTAACATCATAACAACAGGATCAAATTCACACATAAGAATATTAGCCTTAAATGTAACTGGGCTAAATGCCTCAATTAAAAGACACAGACTGGCAAACTGGATGAAGAGTCAAGACCCATCAGTGTGCTGTATTCAGGAGACCCATGTCACATGCAGAGACACACATAGGCTCAAAATAAAGGGATGGAGGAAGATATACCAAGCAAATGGAAAACAAAACAAAACAAAAAAAGCAGGGATTCCAATCTTAGTCTCTGATAAAACAGACTTTAAACCAACAAAGATCAAAAGAGACAAAGAAGGCCATTACATAATGGTAAAGGGATCAATTCAACAAGAAGAGCTAACTATCCTAAATATATATGCACCCAACACAGGAGTACCCAGATTCATAAAACAAGTCCTTAGAGACCTACAAGGAGACTTAGACTCCCACACAATAATAATGGGAGACTTTAACACCCCACTGTCAACATTAGACAGATCAATGAGACAGAAAGTTAACAAGGATATCCAGGAACTGAACTCAGCTCTGCACCAAGCAGACCTAATAGACATCTACAGAACTCTCCACCCAAAATCAACGGAATATACATTTTTCTCAGCACCACATCACACTTATTCCAAAATTGACCACATGGTTGGAAGTAAAGCACTCCTCAGCAAATGTAAAAGAACAGAAATTATAATAAACTGTCTCTCAGATCACAGTGTGATCAAACTAGAACTCAGGATTAAGAAACTCACTCAAAACCACACAAGTATGTGGCACCTGAACAACTTGTTCCTGAGTGACTACTGAGTAAATAACGAAATGAAGACAGAAATAAAGATGTTCTTTGAAACCAATGAGAACAAAGACACAACATCCTAGAATCTCTGGGACACATTTAAAACAGTGTGTAGGGGGAAATTTATAGCACTAAATGCCCACAAGAGAAAGCAGGGAAGATCTAAATTGACACTCTAACATCACAATTAAAAGAACTAGAGAAGCAAGAGCAAACACATTCAAAAGCTAGCAGAACTGAAGGAGATTAGACACACAGAAAACCCTTCAAAAAATGAATGAATCCAGGAGCTGATTTTTTGAAAAGATCAACAAAATTGATAGACCGCTAGCAAGACTAATAAAGAAGAAAAGAGAGAAGAATCAAATAGATGCAATAAAAAATGATAAAAGGGCTATCACAACCAACCCCACAGAAATACAAACTACCATCAGAGAATACTATAAACACCTATATGCAAATAAACTAGAAAATCTAGAAGAAACAGATACATTCCTTGACACATACACCCTTCCAAGACTAAACCAGGAAGAAGTTGAATCCCTGAAGAGACCAATAAGAGGCTCTGAAATTTAGGCAATAATTAATAGCCTACTAACCAAAAGAAGTCCAGGACTAGACGGATTCACAGCCGAATACTACCGAAGGTACAAAGAGGAGATGGTACCATTCCTTCTGAAACTATTCCAATCAATAGAAAAAGGGAATCCTCCCTAACTCATTTTACGAGGCCAATATCATCCTGATACCAAATCCTGGCAGAGACACACACAAAAAAAGAGAATCTTAGATCAATATCCCTGATGAACATCGATGCAAAAATCCTCAATAAAATACTGGCAAACCAAACCAGCAGCACATAAAAAAGCGTATCCACCATGATCAAGTCAACTTCATTCCTGGGATGCAAGGCTGGTTCAACATACACAAATCAATAAACGTAATCCATCATATAAAGAGAACCAAAGACAAAAACCACATGATTATCTCAATAGATGCAGAAACGGCCTTTGACAAAATTCAACAGCCCTTCATGCTAAAAACTCTCAATAAACTAGGTACTGATGGGGCGTATCTCAAAATAATAAGAGCTATTTATGACAAACCCACAGCCAATATCATTCTGAATGGGCAAAAGCTGGAAGCATTCCCTTTGAAAACTGGCACAAGACAGGAATACCCTCTCTCACCACTCCTATTCAACATAGTGTTGGAAGTTCTGGCCAGGGTGATCAGGCAGGAGAAAGAAATAAAGGGTATTCAATTAGAGGAATGCAAATCAAAACCACAATGAGACACCATCTCTTGCCAGTTAGAATGGCAATCATTAAAATGTCATGAAACAACAGATGCTGGAGAGGATGTGGTGAAATAGGAATGCTTTTACACTGTTGATGGGAGTCTAAATTAGTTCAACCATTGTGTAAGACAGTGCGACAGTTATGCCTCAAGGATCTAGAACCAGAAATACCATTTGACCCAGGAATCCCATCACTGGGTATATACCAAAAGGATTATAAATCATTCTACCATAAAGACACATGCACACATATGTTTATTGAGGCACTATTCATGACAGCAAAGACTTGGAACCAGCCCAAATGCCTATCAATGATAGACTGGATAAAGAAAACGTTGCACATATACACCATGGACTACTATGCAGCCGTAAAAAAGAATGAGTTTATGTCCTTTGCAGGTACATGGATTAAGCTGGAAACCATCATTCTCAGCAAACTAACACAGGAACAGAAAACCAACACCACATGTTCTCACTCATAAGTGAGAGTTGAATAATGAGAACATATGGGCACAGGGAGGGGAACATCACACACTGGTGCCTGTCGTGGGGTGGGGATCAAGGGGAGGGATAGCATTAGGAGAAATCCCTAATGTATATAATGGGTTGATGGGTGCAGCAATCCATCATGGCACATGTATACCTACGTAACAAACCTGCACATTCTGCACATGTATCCCAGAACTTAAAGTACAATAGAAAATAAAAAATAAAAAAGAATTAAAAAATAAGAAAAAACACATGAAATAATATGAAGTATCTTCTCTGATCACAATGGAATAAAAGTAGTAATTAATAACAAGAGAAATTTTGGAAACTGTACAAATACATAGAAATTAAGCAAATAATCTGAAATGACCAGTGTGTCAATGAAGAAATTAAGAAAATAAAATTGAAAATTTCTTGAAACAAATGATAATTAAAACACAGCACACCAAAACCTACGAAATATGGCAAAGGCCGCACTAAGAGAAAAGTTTGTATCTAGAAACGCCTACATAAAAAAAGAGAAAAGAGTCCAAATAAACAATATAACAATGTGTCCTACAAAACTAAACAAGCAAGAACCAACAAAACCCCAAAGTATTAGAAGAAAAAAAAATTTAAAGTCAGGGCATAAATAAATGAAATTGAAATAAAAACACAATAGAAAAGATCAATGAATTTCTTTTTGTAAACTTAAACAAAATTCACAAATCTTTAGCTAGACTAACTAAAAGAGAGAGAGAGAGAGAAGATCTAAATGAATAAAATCATAAATGAAGGAGGAGACATTACAACTGATATTGCAGAAATTCAAAGGATCACTAGTGGCTTCTTTGAGCAACTGTAAGCCAATAAATTGGAAAATCTAGAAGAAATGGACAAATTCCTAGATATATACCACCTACCAAGATTAAACCAGGAAGAAATACAAAATCTGAATAGACCCATAACAAGTAATGAGATTAAAGCCATAATAAAAAGTCTCCCAGAAAAGAAAAGCCTGGAACCCAATGGCTTCACTGATGAATTCTACCAAACATGTAAAGAAGAACTAATACCAATCCTCCTCAAACTATTCTTGAATTAGAGGAAGGGCGAATACTTTTAAACTCACCTACAAGGACAGTATTACTCTGATACCAAAACTAGACAAAGACATATCAAGAAAACTATAGGTCACGGTAGTTCAATATTCATCTCTGAAAATGATACAAAAATCTTCAACAAAATATTAGCAAATCATATTCATCTATACATTAGAAAGATTGTTCATTATGACCAAGTGGCATTTATCTTTGGAATGCAAGGATGCTTCAACATACACAAACCAATCAACATGATACATCATCTTAATAGAATAAAGGAAAAAATGATTATTTCAACTAATCCTGAAAAATCATTTGGTAAAATTAAACATCCCTTAATGATAAAGGCCCGCAAAAAAACTAGGAATAGAGGAAATACCTCAACATAATAAAAGCCATATATGCCAGACCCACAGCTAATATCATACTAAATATAAAAAAAAAAAAATCTGAAAAATTTTCCTCTAAGATCTGGAACACTACAGTGATGACAAGTGTCACTACTGTTATTCCGCATAGTACTGGAAGTCCTAGCTAGAGGAATCAGACAAGAAAAAGATATTTATATAAAGGGAATCCTAATTAGAAAGAAATAAGTTACACTTGTTTGCAGATGATATAATATTATCTTTGGAAAAACCTAAAGACTCCACCTAAAGAATGATTAGAATTGATCAAAAAATTCAGTAAAGTGGTAGGATACAATATCAGCATGCAAAAATTAGTAGCATTTCTATATGCCAAGATTGAACAATTTGAAAAAGAAATACAAAGTAACACTATTTACAATAGACACATATAAAATTAAATACTTAGGATTAACCAAAGAAATAAAATATCTCTATAATGAAAACTATAAAGATCTGATGAGGAAAATCGAGGACATCAAGAAATGGAAAAATTCAATTTTCATGGTTTGGAAAAATAGATATTGCTAAAATGCCAGTACTAACCAAAGCAATCTACAGATTCAATGTAATCCCTATCAAAATACCTATGACATTCTTCACAGAAATGGGAAAAAAAAAAAAATCCTAAAACATATGTGGAACCATGAAGGATCCTAAATAGTCAAAGCTATTTTCAGTAAAAAGAACAAAACCGGAGCCTGGAAAAATCTCATTACCTCATTTCAAATTTTATTACAGAGCTATAGTAACCAAAACAGCATGGTACTGGCATGAAAGCAGACACATAAACAATGAAACAAAATAGAGAAACCAAAAACAAAACCACACACCTACAGTGAACTTGTTTTTGACAAGGGTGCCAAGAACATATACTGGAGAAAAGACAGTCTCGTCAATAAATGATGCTGTGAAAACTGGATATCCACATGGAGAAGAATTAAACTAGACCCCTATCTCTCACCATATACAAAAATTGTATCAAAATGGATAAAAGACTTAAATCTAAGACATCAAACCATGAAACTACTACAGGAAAACACTAGGGAAAATATCCAGGATGTTGGTCTGTGTAAAATATTTTTGATCAATACTCCACAAGCACAGGCAACCAAAGCAAAAATGGATAATATCTACTTAAAAAAGCTTCTGCACAGCAAAGGTTAACATCAACAAACTTAAGAGACCACTCACAGAATGGCAGGAAGTATTTGCAAACTACTCATCTGACAAAGGATGAATTGCTAGTGTATACAAGTAGTTCAAATAACTCTAAAAAATTAATACTCTGATGAAAAAATTAGCAAAATATTTTCACAGACATTTTTGAAAACAAGACATATAAATGGCAAACAGCTATATAAACTGATACTTAACAAAGCTGATCATCAGAGGAATGGAAATTAGAACTATGAGATATCTTCCCCCAGTTAAAATGGCTTTTATCTGAAACAAAGGCAACAACAAATGCTGGTGATGATGTGGAGAAAAAGGAACCCTTGTACAATGTTGAAGGAAATGTAAATTAGTACAACAACTATGGAGAACAGTTGGGAGATTCCTCTAAAACTAAAAATAGTGCTACCATATGATTCTTTAACCCCACTGCTAGATATACACCCAAAATAAAATAAATAAAAAATCAGTATATTGAAGAGTTATCGGGACTCCTATGTTTGTTGCAGTACTGTTTACAATAGCTAAGATGTGGAAGCAACCTAAGTGTTCATCAAGAGATAAATGGATTAAAATAATCTGGTGCATACACACAATGGAGTACTATTCCACCATAAAATAAAATGAGGTCCAGTCATTTGAAATAACATGAATGGATACGGAGATCATTATTTTAAATGAAATAAGCCAGACACAGAAAGACAGACATAACATATTCTCACTTATTTGTGGGATTAAGTGTCTATCCATTGAGGACAACCTCTGCCATTTCCGTGATGGAAGAAGTCCAATATAATCAACCCGCCACCAGGTAGATGGCTGATCACCCTGAGATACGGTGTCATATCGAGAGTTCAGTGTTGGTCTCTGCTCCTGGCAAATTGGGCACTCAGCAATGGCCATAATCAGGTCAGCCTTGGTGAGTGGAAGTCCATGTTGCTGAGCCCATTCGTAACCTCCATCGCTGCCACCATAGCTGCTTTATTCATGGGCCCACTGGGCAATGATGGGGGTGGCTGGGGAAAGAGGCTCAGTGGTGTCCACAGAACTGGTCATCCTACCCACTTGATTATCAAAATCCTCCTCTACTGAGCTCACCCATTGGTAAGCACTCACATGGGATACAAATATCTTCACAGTTTTTGACCATTCAAAGAGATCTATCCACATAATTCTTCCCCGAATTTCTTTGTCTCCAATTTTCCAATCATGCTTCTTCCAAGTCCCTGACCATACAGCCAAACCATTGGCTACAGCCCATGAATCAGTATATAATCACACATCTGGCCATTTCTCCTTCTATACAAAGTGCACAACCAAGTGCACTGCTCAAAGTTCTACCCACTGGGAAGATTTCTGTTCACTGCTGTCCTTCAGAGATGTCCTAGAAAGGGGCTGTCATGCTGCAGCTGTCCACTGTCAGGTGGTGCCTGCATATCATGCAAAACCATATGTGAACCAGGCCCTAGTTTTCTCTTCCTCTGTCAACTGATCATAGGAACTCCACATGAGGCCATCAGTGCAGGCTGGGGGAGAGAAGGCAGGGTGGTAGGAGTGGAGACCATGGGCATTTGAGCCACTTCCTCATGTAACTTACTTGTGCCTTCAAGACCTGCTCAAGCCCAATCACATACATACCACTTCCATTTGATGATGTAATGCTGCTGTGCATGACCCACTTTGTGGTTAGATGGGTTAGAAAGCACCCAGTTCATGGTAAGTGGTTCAGGTTACATGGTAACTTGATGAACCTTAGTCAAACATTCAGTTTCCACCAAACCCCAGTAACAGGCCAAGAGTTGTCTCTCAAAAGGAGAGTAGTTATCTGCAGAAGGTGGCAGGGCCTTGCTCCAAAATCCTAGAGGCCTCCACTGTGATTTACTTATGGGGACCTGCCAAAGGCTCCAAACAGCTTCCCTAACTGCCACTGACACCTCAAGCACCATTGGATCTGCGGGGTCATACGGCCCAAGTGGCAGAGCAGCTTGCATAGAATCCTGGACCCGTTGCAGAGCCTTCTCCTGTTCTGGACCCCACTCAAAACCGGCACTCTTAAATGGGCCAGAGTAACACAACCAAATGAGTAATGTGTTGCCTTCGAAATCCAAATATGCTCAATAGGCATTGTGCCTCTTTCTTGGTTGTTGGAGGGGCCAAATGCAGCACCTTCACCTTAGAAGGAATATCTCAACAGGCCCCACACCACTGGACCCCTAGAAATTATACTGAGGTAGAAGGTTGCTGAATTTTAGTCAGATTTATTTTCCATCCTCTGGTACACTAATGTCTCACCAATAAGCCCAGCGTATTTGCTACTTCTTGCTCACTGGATCCAATCAGCATAATGTCATCAGTATAATGGACCAATGTGATATCTTTTGGAAGTGAAAGCGATCAAGGTCTCTCCGATTATGATGCAAAGCCGGAGGGTTGATATGCCCCTGATGTAGGACCATAAAGGTGTACTTCTGGCCTTGCCAGCTGAAGGTAAATTGCTTCTGGTGGACCTTATGGACAGGAATGGAGAAAAAAGCATTTTCCAAGTAAATGGCTGCATACCAGGTACCAGGAGATATGTTAATTTGCTCAAGCAATAAAACCACATCTGGTACAGCAGCTGCAATTGAAGTCACCACTTGGTTAAGCTTATGGTAATCCACTGTCATTCTCCAAGCTCCATCTATCTTCTTCACAGGCCAAATGGAATTGTGGAACAGGGATGTGTTGGGAATCACAACCCCTGCACCTTTCGAGTCCTTGATAGTGGCACTGATCTCCACAATCCCTCCAGGGAAGTGATATTGTTCATGATTTACTATTTTTCTAGATAGAGGCAGCTCCAATGACTTCCATTTGGCCTTTGCCACCATAGCCCTCACCCTACCACTTAAGGAGCCAATGGTGGGGTTCCACCAGCTGCTAAGAATGTCTGTGTCAATTATGCATTCTCCCACTGAGGAAAGCATCACACAATGAGTCCAGGGACCCACTGGACGCACTGAAAGTTAAGACCTGAGCTAAAATACCCTGAGCTAAAACACCTGACCTCCATAAGCCCCTACTTTAACTGGAAGACCACCACAATGACACTTTGGGTCCCCTGGAATCAACATCAGCTCAGAGTCAGTGTCCAGCGGTCCCTGAAATATCTGATCATTTCTCTCTCCCCAATTCACAGTTACCCTGGTAAAAGGCCAGAGGTGTCCCTGTGGAAAGGTTGGAAAAAGATTAACAGCATAAATTGTCAGTAGTGTAGTGGGATCCTTCATCAAGGGGACCAGGCCTCCCCTTCATTCAAGGGGTGAACATGTTGCCTCCAAAATCCAAATAGGCCCACTAGGCATTGTGACTCTTTCTTGGTTATAGGAGGGGCCAAATGTAGCAACTTATCTTTCACCTTAGAAGAAATATGTTGACAGGCCTGACACCATTAGACCCCTAGACATTTTACTGAGGTAGAAGATCCTTGAATTTTAGTCAGATTTATTTCCCATTCCCTGGCAGGCTAATATCTCAACAATAAGTCCAATGTGTTTGCTACTTCTTGCTCACTGAATCCAATCAGCATAATTTCATTAATGTAATGGACCAGTGTGATATCTTGTGGAAGCAAAAAAGTGATCAGGGTCTCTTCAAACAAGATTATGACACGAAGCCAGAGAGCTGATATACCCCTAAGGTAGGACAGTAAATTGAGAAAAGGACCAAAAGGGGGAAATTGTTAAAGCAAACTAAATATGGCCTGAGAAGGACTCCGTATGTCTATATTAGAGTTCTTGTGGACAAACTGCAACCTAACTTAATAGGTAGACAAGATTGAAAGCCTAACTTAGGAGTATGTACCTGTAACAATAGCTGAGTCTTGGCCAATCCCAGCAGTGGTACTTTCACCATTCATACACTATTGAGTGTTTAAACCGTGTTCAAGTAAGGTGAACACCAACCTGTAACCAATCCTGCTGTTCTGTACCTCATTACTAATTTCTGTGTGTCATTTTCCTTTTTTTGTCTATAAATCTTTTTCCAACATATGGCTGCACTGGAGTCTCTGTGAATCTGCTATGATTCTAGGAGCTGCTCTATTCACTAATCGTTCATTGCTCAATTAAACTCCTTTAAATTTAATTCTGCTTAATTTCTTGTTTTACCAAAGAGAAAAACATTATACTAAGTGAAGTAAGCCAGGGACAAAAAGACAAATACCACCTATTCTCATTTATATTTGGAATCTAAAACAATTGATCTCATAGATAGAGCATAGAAAGTACAAATGCGGTTACAGAGGGTGGGGAGTGGAACAATGGAAAAATGTTGATCAAACTGTACAAAATCTCAGTAAGAGGTAATAAGTTTTTTGAGATCTATTGCACAACAAAATTAGTATTGTTACTAATTGTATACTATACATTTCAAAAGTGTCAAGAGGAAATTCCAAATGTTCTTATCACAAGCATAACTAGAGGTGATAGATATGTTAATTAGCTTGATTTAGTTTTTTTGTATTGTACTCATAAATCATTACCTCATTTTCTATCCCATAAATATATACAATTATAAAGTGTCAATTTGCAATAAAATAAAAAACAATTTTTGACTATTTTTATTTCTACCACTTATTTGATAAGACATTGTTTTCATACCTTCCTTTACTTCTTTAAGCATTATTTCCTTTAGTTCTTATATCAGATTTATAATGACTACTTTAAAGTCTTTTAACAATCTGACACCTGGCCCCTTTTGCAGACAGTTTCTTTTGCCTGCTTCCCCCCCTCTCCATTGGAATATATCACACTTTTCAGTCTCAGCCTGTCTCAAAATTTTTTTTGTTTAAAAAGAGACAATTTAGATAATATATTGTAGCAACATGAAAACTTATAATATTAAAGGGTTAATGTTGTCATGGTATTGTTGTTTGTTGGTTGGTTTTTTATTTATTTTTTTAATGATTTTGCTGAATTGATTGTGCGAATGTTTTTCCTGCAATACATAACCTCCTTTGTCCTGAATCAGATTTTCTTTTTTTTTTCTAGTTTTGATCTTTTAGTCTGGCTAATGAGGGGTCACCTCTATGTCAGGTTAGTCATTTATTGGACACAAATTGTTCTTTAGCACTCTTAGCCAGTTACATTTTCATTCTACACTGTTAGATATATGTATGTGGCTGCATTGTAGTTTTATGAGTTTATATGTTTCCGTATGTTCATCCAGAAACTAAATTTTCCCTCTTGTATTGTTCTTGTGATAGCATATTCTTAGAAATGAACACAGTCTTTTGTAATCATTGATATTTTTAGAGTAACTAGTCAGCCATGAGCAGAGCAGGAGAGGGCACCACCCCCCACCAGAAATGTCAGATGACCACTAGGTGATAGTCATGGTTCTTAAACTCTCTCTCTAAAATAAGAATTGGTCACAGTTGATGCCAGGGAAAGGCAGTTTCTGAATAGATAAAAAAAAGTCTGAAGCTGGTGATCAACAGCTTCCTGATAAGATCTTGGGAGCTGGGAAAATAGGCTCAGGCATGCACACTAAGAGGCAAAATGGTGGAGTTCGACTGATATATGACCTTCCTATAGGAACACTTAACTGGTAAGAAAAAAACACCTAAAATGAGCGTGCACACAACTTCAGCAAACACGCTGTGCATACGACTCCTCTCAAGTGCTGGCTGGCCACCACACATGCAGAAAACCCAACCCAAGGAAAAATTGAGGGAGGAGAAATGCAAACTCTAAACCACACCAATGTATAAAACCCCAGGTCACAGGCTGAACAGAGCACTTAGATCTTTCAAGTTGCCTGCTTGGCCCTCTTCCAAGTGTACTTCCCTTTTGTTCTCTAAAACTTTTTAATAAACTCTCACTCCTGCTCAAAACTTGCCTTGGTCTCTCACTCTGCCTTATGCCCCTCATGTGAATTATTTCCTTCGAGGAGGCAATAATCAAGTTGCTGTAGATCCATAGAAATTCGTTGCTGCTAACATACTTTGGTGCCTTGTGACTGGGATACATGGATACATTCCCTAATGGTAAGACACTTCTGCACCTCGCCTTGTTTAGCTGGAAGTGTTCAACCCTCCATACACAGTTTTCTGCTCCTCTTTCACTGCCCTACTTACTAACAAACCCCAGAACTATTTATTTCAGCCACAGTGACTCTGGTTTTCCCAGCTGATCTCTCAGCTGACCCTGATGGGTGGTTTGCGGGGGTGGGAAGAAGCTCGGAGTCTGCACCATGTAGACCTGAGACACTAATGGCCCCCCTGGATAGGAAGGCTGGTGATAGTGGTAGCACTAAAGCCTAAAGTTGTGCAATGTCTGGGGTTTCCTCTGCTTTTTCATCTAAAATTGGCTCTTTTCCAAATCCCTGCACAATCTCCACTCCTGTTTTCTCTGTGTGTATTCTGAAATGGCCTTGTGCACCCACCAGACTGTACACCTCAGGAGCAAGTTTGCTTTTCTCTGCTTTCATCTTGCATGCCACACAACTTCCTTCTCTGCCTTAAACACACACTCACTGTTTGTTATTTGTGCACGTGTGGCTCTTGCTTTGTTTGCCTGGAAGAGGACAGGCTCTCTTGTGGATATTCCGTGAGATTTATACTTGTTTTTACATGACCAGCTCAGATGACCTCTAAACTTTCCCCTCTCTGTTGGTTCACTGAAGGGACAGACACTAATCAGTCCCTGGTAATGTCTAAATACCCCACATCCTTTGGGAATGGGTGCCTGCTTAATATTTACCCAACCTCTGAATTCATCTTTTCCTCTCCTGGAAAATAGGATTTTTTGCCCTATTTCTCCTGGAAACACTAACTAAATCTTTAACCAATAACCTCAAACTGGACAGTCCCACCTCAAGGGTTTTAGAAATAGCTCACACTTATTCAGACAAGCCCTAGAAAGCAATCTAACCAAGCAATCTCTGTAGGGGAATAACTTCTACAGTATGTAGATAAACTCTTTATCTTCTCATTCACAGGACTCACACAAAAACATGTAGTAAAAACTGTACTTTCTAACAGAAGGAAAATTACTTTTGTCTAATTAAAAGGGTATAAAGGTAAATCATTTTTTTCAGTAAGGCAGATTATAAAGAAAATATATTTTATATAAAAAAATTTGTATGATAAATACTTGTCCTAAAGTACAACGACTATTTTAAAAAGAGGGATGTTTAGGACAAGTCATAAAGTCTAAGCACATTGTAGTTGATCTATGTAAGTCATAAAACAATTGTGAAAGAAAATTTATTTTAAAATGTTATACAATTTTAAAGGTTATTAAGTCTACTGAATACTTTGAAGTCATAAATTCCTACTGTGACTCTTAATAACTGTACAACTTGCTGGCTTTAAAGCCATTAATTTTTAAGTAAGACCTGAGCACATATGGAGTTAGCCATGTCTCCTAGCTATGCTGGAAAGAGTCAGACTTTTACTGCATTTTGACATGTCTACTCATCTTAAAACATGAGGAGCCATCTCTATTTGTGGCCAATTCAACAATGCCTTCTACTAACTGAACTGAAACTTGTATGATAGGCTATGTATTGCCTAACATATTTATAGTAACTGGCAATCTCTCTTTTCTAGTATGAAACTACAGGCATTCTATTTTGCCAGGGTGAGGGGAGATAGCAAATTAATTGCCCTTCTCATGGGACTCTGCATTATAGCTGATAAAGGAAATATATTTGCTGGAATCACAAACCCTCCTTGACCTATAGCCTACTCTCAAAGGAAATAGCCAATAACATTGAAATTAGGGCTAAAACTTTAACAACCATGCAAGATCAAATTGACTCTTTAGCAGCTGTAGTTCTCCAAAATTGTCAAGAACTAGATATGTCCACAGCAGCACAGGAAGAAATTTGTTTAGCCTTAGATGAAATATATTTCTTTTGGATAAATACACTGGAAAAAGTACAAAACAACATCAGACAACTCCTAAATCACTTCTCCAGTTTATGGGAACAAGCCTCTCAGGGCTGGTTAAACTAAGAAGGAATCTGGGAATGGTTCTTCTGGGCTCTTCCTTTTTTATGGCCACTTGTTACTCTCTTACTTTTGTTCTTTTTGGTCCATGACTTCTAAATCTAATAACCTGATTTGTCTCCTTTTGCCTTTAGGCTACCCACTCCAGCTCATCCTCCATGAAGTATATTGTCTCTTCAATATTCAAGAGTCATCCCTCTACAAAAGACCCCTAGACTGCCCATCAGTAGAATACAACAGAGGCAAAATCATTCCCTTTTCTTTATTGGACCCAGCTGGATACCACTGTCACCAACCTACAGATCCAGCCCGCCCTGACTGCTACCAAAAGGCCAAGACCCACAGAACAACCAGCACTGCCCGTCTGTCAGCAGGAAACAGCTATAGAAGGCAGATCTTCATTCATTTTCCCAAAGAATTGGGTCTTGGACTCTTGAGAGGGAAATGTTAGAGTAGGTAGATAGACAAGAGCAGGGCAGAAGAGGGCTCCCACAGGAATGTCAGGGGACAATCACGTGATAGTCAAGTGGTTGTTAAACTTTCTTGCTAAAACAATAATTGGTCATAGCTGGTGCCAGGGAAAGGCAGTCTTCCAATAGACAGAAAATGCCTGAAACTGGTGATCAGCAGCTTCCCAGTAAGATCTCAGGAGTTCGGTGAGTAGGCTTGAATATTCAGAGTAAAAGGCAAAATGGCAGACTTTAACTAGTATGTGACCTTCCTCTAGAAACGCTTGACTGGTAAGGGAAAAAACACCTCAAATGAGCATGTGCACAACTTCAGTAAACACTGTGAGCATGCAGTCTCTCCCAAGGAGTGGCAGGTCACTGCACATGTAGACATCCTTTTCCCAGGAAAAATCAAGAAAGTAGAGACACAAACCCCAGAACCATGCCAATGTATAAAACCCCAAGTCAAAGGCTGAACAGAACAGTTGGATCTCTCAAGTTGCTCAGTTGTCCCTCTTCCAAGTGTACTTTACTTTCTTTCATTCTCTCTCTAAAACTTTTTAATAAACTCTCCTTCCTACTCAAAACTTGCCTTGGTCTTTCTGCCTTATGGCCCTTGACTGAATTATTTCCTGTGAGGAGGCAAGAATCGAGTTGCTCAAGTCCCATATGGATTCACCAGGGCTAACAGTATGACTGATACTATTTTTTTAAACCTGGCATTTTTGGTGTTATCCCTTAGTCAGAGTAGCTCATTATTCAACCAGTATTTTGTCAGAGGTTGTATTTGAGCCCTTTTTGCCTGTGAGGTCTCCATCCCTGGTTTCACAGGTCTGTTTGTAACTTGAGTAATGATTTCCATTCTGTCTTATATCCTGCTTTGATTGTTCCTGAGCAGCTAAAGCTTTGTGTGTGCAAAATGCTGGACCCGGTGTTGACTACGGACCCCGTAGTACTGTTCTTGTGTGTCCGTTTTGTTGGTTCCCTCTGTTAAACTTCTGATTGTTCTTCTCTTTTCATTGTTGCTGCTTGTTTCATGGATTTAGAAGTTTTCCATTAATTTATCTTCTTCAAGATCTCCCTCATGATCAACAGTGTCCTTAGGCATGAAATTCTCCAAGCTGTGTTCCAAATAGAGCTAGTTGCCTCAGGAAGAGCTGGAGGGATTTTCATCTTTGAGGCCTTCATTTCTGACTTACTTCTACCCATGGCCATTACACAATAACTAAGTGTAGAGATAGTGGCTCACTTTTCTAAGAGAGAAACCCCTACTCTGTGAGTGGGTATGGTAGGGAAATCAGGAATAACAATTCTTGGTCTTCTCTCCTCTCTCTCCTTGGGTAGAGCCTCTACTCAATGAGAAACTTTGGGCAGGACTGTTATAGTTCCAGTAATCTCAGCGTGCTGCACCTGGGAAAGACCGTCTATGTTACAAGTGACAGAAGAGACACCAGGACCTCTATGTCACATTTGACTGAAGTAGAGTTCTGAAACACATGGCTGAGTGGGGGGGGGAAAGCAGGCAGCCTTCTGATCCCTGCCACATCTTCTGGAGTGGAACTTCCATAACACAGATTTAAGCAGAAGAAGTTATGATAATCAAACAGGTTACGGCTCAAAGGCCATAGACTCTCAATATTCTTACACAAATCGGTAGTTTTTTTTCTGAATTAATGTTTTCTCTCTTGCTATATGCCCTTAGGAAAATGCCAGAGATTTTAAAATTATTTTTAACATAATTGTATCCAGTTAAATAATTTCTTGTTGGGAGAAAAGTTTGACATGCTCTTCACTCCTTCATTTCAGAAGACAGTCTATCACTTTTTAGTTTGCTACTTACTTGGTCTGTTTCATGCAGGGATACAGAGAGATGGATGAACTAGATTATCATGCTGTCGTCTTCCCAGAATCTACACATACAACTTTTTCATAGATAAAAATATTGTGATTGAAACCCAAGTGAAAGAAACATTTGCCTTAATGAACAATTCTAATCAACTATCTAAGAATTTTGTTTATAAGAATAGATATAGCTTGAAACTGTATGACCATGAATACATTTGAATCCCTTTAACGTTTTAGGCCAAATAAATGTTTTATGTATGTCCTTTAACTGATGATGCTACTAGAATATATACAGAGAGAAAATATCAAAAAGCTTTATTTCTTGTGCTAAAAAGTTGGGATAAATAACGTTAAGAAAGAGTATATTATTTTAAAAGGATTGGTCTTTTTCATGTGAGAATTTATCTACAATAAATTGATAGAGTTCACACCAAGAAGACATACTGAGCTGCATTTTATAACGTTTAAAAATAAATATTAGTGTTATCTGACTTTATTTTCTATTGGTATTTTAGTTAATTCAATAGTGTACTTTATTCTCTTTACCAATAGTGTGGCATTCTAGCAGTCGGTATAACAATAAAGTTTCAGTTTGGATCACAGTCCTCTTATATTTATGATTTTTGTAACAATATTATCTTAATTTCTATCTTGCTACAAACAACATTTGGTTTTAATATTTTCTAACATTTTCTTTTCTAGACAATTCCAAATAACATGTCAGAACTGGAAATTCAATCCAAAATTGTTGCAAAAACAATAAAAACCCATCACAATAATATGCATCCTATTACGTGGACAAATTGATTCTAAATTCACTATAAGAAATGCTGTGAGTTTCTGAATGTGTAGTTAATCTGAGCAATAAATTATAAAAGCAATCTCAATTCCATCTGATTTTCTTGTGTATAATATGCAGTAAACTTTCTTGGTATTTATTAAAAGTGATTATAGGTACAAAATGGCTGTCATGTAGCTGCAAGAAATAGTTGATCTCAGCTTGATAAAAAGTTTTTAAGGTACTTAAAAATAACTTGTACTATCTCAGATCGTTATATCATTCAAGCTGATATATAAATTTGCATTTTTAGCTTTTACTATTTCTTATAAAAATTTGCACATAAAATTTAGTTTTGAATGAAGTTTCAGATTCTCCATTGACCTACTGCACATTTTACAGAAAAAGCAGGACCTTATAAAATGGAACACTGATATTTTTCAGTATAATGTACATTTTATCTAATTTGTTTTTATATAATGTAAATTATAGGTTAAATATAAACTATGGATGGACATAAGTGTGCTTTTTCTACTGAACAAGTAAGCATTGTGAACACAGTTTGTCAAACCTCTCTGTTTCAAAATTCTACAGCACAGTAATGTGTTTAAAGTCAAGATATTTGTTTGCAAATATACCTTGATCTAAAATAATTTCATTTAATTAATTTTATTTGGTTTCTTAAATGTCCACTTAACACATCTTAAAGAACTAGAAAACAAGATCAAACCAACCCAAAGCTAGCATAAGAAAAGAAATAATAAAGGTCAAAGAAGAAATAAATAAAATTGAAATAAAAAATCACAAAAGATTAATGAAAGAAAAAGCTATTTTTTAAAAAAGTTAAACACAGTTGACAAACCTATAGCCAGACTAACTAAGGAAATTAGAGAAGAAACACATAAATAAAATTAGGGATGGAAAAGAGGACATTACAACTGATACTTTAGAAGTAAGAACAATTGTTAGTGGCTACTATGAGCAACTATATGCCAAAAAATGGAAAAATCTGGAGGAAGTGCAAAATTCCTACATAGATAAAACCTACCAAAATTGAACCAGGAAAAAATCCAAACCCTGAACAGACCAATAAGAAGTAACAATACTGAAGCTGTAATAAAAAGTTTCCAAGTAAAGAAAAGCCTAGGACCCAATGAACTCACTGCTGAATTCTACCAAACATTTAAAGAACTAATACCAATCCTACTTAATCCCTTCCAAAAAAATGAAGTACTATGGGATATTTCTAAACTCATGCTAAATGGTCATAATTACCCAGACACCAAAATCAAACAATGACATGTCAAAAAAATATAAAAACTATAGGCCCATATCTCTGATGAATACTGATACAGATCCTCAACAAAATACTAGCAAACAGAATTCAACAGTGTATTCAAAATATCGTTCATTATGACCAAGCAGGATTTATCTTCGGATGCAAGAATGCTTCAACATATGCAAATCAATTAATATGATACATCATATCAAAAGAATAAAGGACAAACACCATATGATCATTTCAAATGATGCTGAAAAATCATCTGATAAAAGTCAAAGTCCCTTCATGATAAAACCCTGAAAAAATAGGTATAGAAGAAACCCACCTGAACAAAATAAAAGCCATATGTGACAGACCTGCACATGGTATCATACTAAATGGGGAAAACCTGAAACCCTTTCCTCTAAGATTTAGAACATGACAAGAATACTAACAATTACCACTGTCACTCAGCAACTCAGCATAGTAACAGAAGTCCTAGATAGAACAAATAGACAAGAAAAAGAAATAAGGGACATCCACATTCAAATGGAAACAGTCAAATTATCTTTCTTTGTAGAGGATATAATCTTATATTTGGAAAAACCTAAAGACTTCAGCAAAAAAACTATTACAACTGATAAATTCAGTGAAGTTGAGGAAACAAGATCAACATACAAAATTTAGTAGTGTTTCTATATGCCAATAGTGAACAATCTGAAAAAGAAATTAAAAAAATAATTCCATTTACAGTAGCCACAAATAAAATTAAATACCTAGGAATTAACTAAAGAAGTGAAAGATCTCTACAATGAAAACTATTAGACACTGATGAAATAATTTAAAAGGACCTAAAGAAATGGAAACTCATTTTATGTTCATGGAATGGAAGAATCAATATTGTTAAAATGTCTATACTACCCAAAGTTATCTACAGATTCAATGCAATCCCTACAAAAATATCAATGGCACTCCCCACAGAAACAGAAGAAACAATCCTGAAATTTATATGGAGCCACAAAGGATCAAGAATAGCCAAAGCTATCCTTAGTAAAAAAGAACAAAGGAGAAATCACGTTACCTGACTTGAAATTATACTACAGAGCTACAGTAACCAAAACAGCACTATACTGACATAAAAACAGACACATAGACCAATGGAACAAAATAGAGAACCCAGAAACAAATCCATACATCAACAGTAGACTCATTTTAAACAAAAGTGCCAAGAACTTACATTGGAGAAAGGACTGTCACTTCAATAAATGGTCCTGGGAAAACTGGATATACATAGGCAGAAAAAAAGAACTTGACTTACATCTCTTGCCATATACGAAAACCAAATCAAAATGCATCAAGGACTTAAATGTAAGACCTCAAACTATGAAACTCCTACAAAAAGCCACCTTTCTAGGACATTGGTCTGGGCGGAAAATTATTGAGTAATACCCCACAAGCATAGCCAACCAAAGCAAACATGGACAAATGGGATCACATCAAGTTAAAAAGTATCTGCACAGCAAAGAAAACAATCAATAAAGTGAAGAGGCAACCCACAGAATAGGAAAGTATTTGAAAACTACCTATCTGACCAGGAATTAACAACCAGAATATATAAGGAGCTCAAACAACTATGTAGGAAAAAAAATCTCACGATCTGATTTATCAATGGGCAAAATATTTCAGTAGACATTTCTGAAAATGCAACATACAAATGGCAAACTGACATATGAAAAGGCACTCAAGATCATTGTTCATCAGAGAAATGCAAATCAAGACTACAATAAGAGAAACGATCTCATCCCAGTCAAAATGGCTTTTATTCAAAACACAGGCAATAACAAATGCTGGAGAGGATGTGGAGAAAAGAGAACCCTCATACGTTGTTGGTGGGAATGTAAATTTGTAAAACAACAATGACAAATAGTTTGAAGGTTCCTCCAAAAACTAAAAATAGAGCTACCATATCATCCAGCAGTTCCACTGCTTGATATATACCTAAAA
This sequence comes from Papio anubis, assembly GCF_008728515.1. NCBI lineage: Eukaryota > Metazoa > Chordata > Mammalia > Primates > Cercopithecidae > Papio > Papio anubis. Next base: position 64,904,006 of record NC_044996.1, read on the forward strand.
AATTGAAATCAGAATTGAAATCAGAAGAAATCCAAGAGATTTCTTCACTCCCATGTTTGTTGCAGCACTCTTCACAACAGCCAAGATTTAGAAAGAAAACTTGTGCCCTTCAACAGATAAGTGGATACAGAAAATGTGGTACTTATACACAATGTAGTACTACTCAGCCATAAAAAGAATGATGGCCAGGCATGGTGGCTCATGCCTGTAATCCCAGCACTTTGGGAGGCAGAGGCAGGAGGATCACTTGAGGTCAGGAGTTCAAGAACAGCCTGGCCAACATGGTGAAACTTTGTCTCAACTAAAAATACAAAATTTAGCTGCCCATGGTGGTGTGTACCTGTAATCCCAACTACTCGGAAGGCTGAGGCAGGAGAATCGCTGGAACCCAGCAGGTGAAGATTGCAGTGACCCGAGATCACTGAACTCTGGTCTGTGCAACAGAGAGAGACTCTGTTTCAAAACAAAGAGTAAGATCTTGTCATGTACAGCAACATGGAGGGAACTGTAGGTAATGATGTTATGTGAAATAAGCCAGGCACAGAAAGACAAACATTACATGTTCTTACTTATTTGTGGGATGTAAAAATCAAAACAATTGAACACATGCAGATAGAGAGTAGAAGGATGGTTACCAGAGGCTGAGCTGTGTAGTGGAAACTGTGGAACATGTGGGGATGGTTAATGGGTACAATAAATAGTTTGAAAGAGGGAATAATACATAGTATTTGATAACACAACAGGGTGACTATATTCAAAAATTATTTATTTGTAAATTTTAAAATAGCTAAGTTAGTATAATTGGGTTGTTTGTAACAAATAATAAATCCTTGAGGGAATGGATACCCCTTTTTTCTATGATGTGATTATTACACATTATATGCCTGTATCAGAATATCTCATGTATCCCATAAATACATACACCTACTATGTACCTGCGATAGTTAATATTGAGTGTCAACTCGATTGGATTGAAGGATGCAAAGTATTGTTCCAGGGTGTCTGTGAGGGTGTTGTCAAAGAAGACTAATATTTGAGTCAGTGGACTGGGAAAGGCAGACCCACCCTGAATCTGGGTGGGCAGAATCTAATCAGCTGCCAGCACAGTCAGGATAAACGAGGGCAGGAGAATGTGGAAAGACTAGACTGACTAAGTCTTCTGCCTTCATCTTTCTCCCATGCTGGATGCTTTCTGCCATTGAACATCAGACTCCAAGTTTTTCATCTTTTGGACTCTTAGACTTACACACCAGTGATTTGTCAGGGGCTCTTGGGCCACCAACTGAAGGTTGCACTATCGTCTTCCCTAATTTTGAGGTTTTGGGACCCACACTGGCTTTCTGGCTCCTCAGCTTGCATACAGCCTATTGTGGGTCTTCACCTTGTGATCATTGGAGTCAATTCTCCTAATAAACTCCCCTTCATATACACATCTATCCTTTTAGTACTGTCCTGCTAGAGAACCCTGACTAATAAAGTACCCACAAAAACTAAAACTAAAAAAATTATTCAAAAAATGACATTTTTCTAGGTATTTAACACCCACAGCGACACTGAGTTATTTTACTTAATCCCTCTATAGGAGTACTTATACCCATACCCTTGCCATTGTATCATGGTTGGCAGAGTACATTTTTCTGCCCTTTGGCTTTAGCTTTGGTCATGTGACATACATAGGACAATGGTGTATAAGTAAATATGAGTCAAGATAGGTTTGAAATGTGCACATAGGATTGTGTTTGATACCTTGCACATCTGCCATCACCATGGAAAGACGTACATTGGACAGCCGTTGCCCTCTTAGCCTGACCCCTTTATTGAGACATGTAAAACATAACTGAACCAGAAACTGTAGCATGAATCCTATCCCACCAACTCACACACTCATGAGAAAGAAAAATAAACATTTGTATTTGTTAAGCCAGAGAGATCATGGTCATTTGTTACATGGCATCATGACAGCAATAGATGACTAACACACTCTATTCTCTTCCATTTTCTCCCTTCTGCTTTTCACAGATATTATTATCATTATTTCCTGTTACTATACCTGTAATGACAACACTTCAACTTTCTTCAGGCCCACTACCCAATCTAAATGCAACAGCTAGTCATTCAACAAATATTCTTTGGCATTATCTATTTTCTTCTCCTTTGCCTTGGGTCATGCTTTGCCAGTTACCAAACATATATTGTTTATTAGAAGGTGTGACATAATATGGAGTTTTTATACCTTATTTCTTATCGAAAAGCTGAAAAAAACCCAAATTCTAAAAGACATATTGTTCCAAGAGTTTGCAGCAAGTTATTATAGATTTGTGTTTGCACACTTGTATGTGTGTGTACTTGTCTTTAAGTATAAAAATAAAGTATAAAGATATAGAAAAAGAAGAGGTTAAAGGTTTGGAAGGACATAGAGAATATTCATAATACTTTTTTTTCTCTGGGGAAAGTAATCTGGATGTTCTTTGAAACCAGGATATATAATGTAACAATTATTCAGTTAAAACTTTAAAAATAATACATGGTTTAAAATCCTGAAGCAGATAGGAGCTTGTGGATTTAAGAACAGAACTAAATTTGTTCATCAGGGCAAAAGAAAGGGGGAAAGGAAAGCTTCTTTGTCTAAAAGGAGAAGGAAAGTAGTAACATGCAGGTTGTTCTCCATCTATACACCGCATGCATTTTCAATTCTTCTCTGCTGTGTTCTGTGCCCTGGGAGGTTTCCCTTAATTGAGCTCTCCTACTGAATAACTTCTTATTAGGTTTGACCACTTGGAAGCACCGGCTATTAGGAAGAGTGGTAGAGAAGTAAGTATGAATACTTCTTTTTCATCCCTTCCCTACTTCAGTGCCACATTTAATAGTACTGGCTGCATTTCTTCAGGACTATAGCTCTCAGGAGGCAGGTTCTTCTCCATGGTTCCAATTGTCAAAGTGCTCTGCTATGGTTATTTTTTTTTCATTTGTCTTATCAAGAAGAGGCATGGGAATAGATTCTGATGATATAATTAGACAGGAATGATAATGATGAGCTACTAAACTATTACTAAAGTTTACCTTTTTCTTTTTCAGGAAAAATGTGAGGCATGGCCATATAAATAAAATGAGAAAAAGGTAACAGGATTGAGTATATTAGTCAGCTATTGCCAATGAACTAATTATTTTAATTCCTAATATCTAAAAAATAAGCAATTTATTAAAGAATCAAAACCCTACATGATCTGATCTCAACCTACTTTTCAACTACTCTTTAGCCTACTCTCCTACATTACCCAAATATTCTAGATGTTTTCAATACTCTATACATGTTTAAAATTTTCCAATTTTCTCCTTTTGCTCTTACTCTTCCTCTTGCAATAATTCCTTCTTTCTTTCTCCCCCTTTTCCTCACTAAATCCCTCTCCTGTTTCTGCATATTTAAATTCTACCAAAACCTATATATCAATTTGTTAATTTTTTATTATGAAAATGTTCAAAATAGAAAAAATTGTACAGTGAACACCCATATACCTACCTCTTAAATTCTACAATTAACCTTTAATTGTATTTCCTTTATAGCTTACAGTCCATCTATTCTTTCCTCTATCCATCCATGATTCCTCTTGTTTCTGAATCTTCTCAGTTAGTTGTTCGTATCAGTTCATTTAATAGTAATCAGATCATGTGTATCATTTACTAGAGTATGACACTATGGTTTACTGTTTTCAATCTTTCATTTGGATTGTCATGCAATTTTATATGTAACTCTCTCAGAGTTTTTGCCCCATGCCTTGCACTGTAATTACTATTGAACATTTGATACTTCTCCTACTACAATATGTTATTCTGTATACATCTTCTAATGCATTGATTTTCAATCAGTAAAGGTTTAATTATTCTATTTGACCAACTGAATGAATATGTGTGACAGTTTGGAATGTATTGAATGCAACTGTAAACACCTGTTTGGCACCTTGTTTCTGTAGTACTCAAATCTTCTGAGCTGTGGTAACCTTAACTGAACCAGTCTGAAAATTTTGTCTCCTCAAAAAAATCTATGAGTAGTCCTATAGAGTATGAGACAGTTGCTTAACAGGTCAGTAGTATCAGTCATGATGCTGGACCTTCCCTGAGATTGGCATCTCATTTTCTCAGGCTCATACCATGTTGCCATTCTATCTAGATTTCCGCTCCTGATCTTTTGTATCCCCACTACTGTGTCACCAGTATCAACCAGATCTTACCAGAGCATTCTTTCTTACTATCTGCCCATATCTCCTGTGATTATTTGCTGCTTAAATTTCTGTCAACTTACTACCCATGAGATAGCAACGTGGATTTGTCCATTTAGTGATGGTGCGTATGTTCTCTTTGTCCTTTCTTCCCAAAGTTGGCCCTTACTTGGAACTTTCAATTAACAACTGTCTTTTCCATTCTTTTAAAGAGCATAGCCCTTAGCCTTATTGTACTCACATGTCTCACTTTTATTTAACCTCAAATAAACCTAGACTTCTGATCTCAGCCCAAGCCCTCTTCCAACAGATAACTCCTTGAAAGGTGGTTGGCTACTACAGAAAAAACGTTTTCTGACCACAGTGATATGTAAATATAGACTAAATGATTTGCTTGATGTGGTGTTCTAGCATCAGATGGTAAAAGACAAGACCTAAAACAGACCATCTGCATTATAATCTTCTGAGACTGCTGTTAGAAGGCAGATGTTTTTATCATTTTGGAATATAATGTGGCAAGTTTTTCGTTAGTTAAATATATTCAAGTTAGTGAAATTTCCTTTGTTTACTTCCTTAATGTTAAAATGCTCTTTCTTTCTTTCTTTTTTCTTTTTTACTTTTTTTTTTTTTTTTTTTTTTTTGAGACCAAGTTTCCCTCCTGTTGCCCAGGCTAGAGTGCAGTGGTGTGATCTCTGCTCACTGCCCAGGTTCAAGCAATTCTCCTACCTTAACCCTCTAAGTAGCTGGGATTACAGCCACCCGCCACCATGCCCAGCTAATTTTTGTATTTTTAGTAGAGATGGGGTTTCACCATGTTCGCCAGGCTGGTCTCAAACTCCTGACCTCAGGTGATCCACCCACCTCGGCCTCCCAAGCTTCTGGAATTACAGGCGTGCGCCACCACACCCGGCCCTAAAATGCCTTTTCTTTCATGAACTAATAGTGATAATAGAGGTCAGTTGGTGTCTCTTTAACATTAGTCCCTCTGGAAAAAGTTGGTAACCCTTTAGCAAGGCAGATACCTGAGAATTTCCACAGACTTGTAGAATCAAAATATCTGGGAGTATGGCACAGGAATCTGCAATTTTAATAGGTTCCAAGCTACTCTTACATTAAGTTTGAGAGGACACTTGCCTAAACCAATAATATAATATTATGAGAATAAAGATGGTAGGACTGAGGGGAAGCTGACTTCCCTGAAGCAAAAGGAGAGGATTAAAATGCATAGGGATATAAGTTACATCTTGATTTAATATTTGAGTAAAAGAAAGCTTTCAGATAAAAATAAAGATGAGTAAAAGCTGTATTGTATACTTGAAATTTGCTAAGATTGTAGATGTCAAATGGTCTCAACACCAAGAAAATGTAACTATGTGAAATGGTAGGTAGGTTAATTAACTTGATTGTGGTAATCATTTCACAATGTAAATGTATATAAAACATCAAGTTGTATATCTTAAATAGGTATAGTTTTAATTTATCAATTATAACTCAAAGCTTCCAGGGAAAAGCTTAAGAAGGAATGATTGCAAAATAGGTGGATGAAAAGTCACTGAAAGACTTTAAAGGAAAATTCTGTCATCAAAGCGTAGCCTTTAGTATGTAATTTGTTATAGCCAATTGTCTTCACTCTTCATATAATTACTTCCCATTCATTAATACAGATTATGTGCTATGTAATCAACTTAAATTCTATATAAGTCATTGATCTAATGTATAATATAGTTTTTTAAAAATATTGTCTTGACCCAGTTTTGAGGCCCTGGCTAGAGTTCTGTAAATGTCCTTTTTTTGAGATGTTCATGAAGTCCAGACTTCAGTTACTGCCCTTAGGGGACTGTCATGCTCCTGGCCACTATGCACCCTCTCCAATTATTTCAGAGCCAAGTACCAGACAACTATGGACAGCCCCTATGCCCTGAAGCCCATGGAATTATTCAAATTAGTCAATCTACAGGGAGCCTGCAAAACAGCTAACATCAACCAGCTTGCCATATGTGAGCTGCCTTCTATAACTGTAGCTTGCTGTTACCCTATCCCAATTCTGCCTTTCGTCTATCCAAGAGTCAGTATATTATGTCTTGCCATTAAAGGAAATTTTTAATTGTGTAAAACATAAGGCCAACTCTAAGTCCTAATATTTAGATATGAATAGTCATTTATATACCACCACTCAGCTGGATGGTAGAAGCATCTATGTGTTTTGCATCTTATAATCAACAGTAAAGAGAGAATTCTTCTGAGAAAAATGTATGGTATCACCAGTAAACATGGTAACATCCGTGTTGTCAGTCACCATGGTGACATAGCTAGAATAACAAATATTTGGCTAACAGTGATGTAAAAGTAATCAGGGCTGACATTAATCACAGACAGAGTAAGTGCTCACTCAAATAGCACATTTCGAAGAGCACTAAAACATGCTTCTTCTTATTCAGAAATATCATTTTATCTCCTAAGATGTCTGAAACTCATTATCAATCCATTGGCTTTAAAAAGTGTTAACTTCTTTTTTTTTTTTTTTTTTTTTTTTTTTTTTTTTTTTTTTTTTTTTTTGAGACGGAGTCTCGCTCTGTCGCCCAGGCTGGAGTTCAGTGACCGGATCTCAGCTCACTGCAAGCTCCGCCTCCCGGGTTTACGCCATTCTCCTGCCTCAGCCTCCCGAGTAGCTGGGACTACAGGCGCCTGCCACCTCGCCCGGCTAGTTTTTTGTATTTTTAGTAGAGACGGGGTTTCACCGTGTTAGCCAGGATGGTCTCGATCTCCTGACCTCGTGATCCGCCCGTCTCGGCCTCCCAAAGTGCTGGGATTACAGGCTTGAGCCACCGCGCCCGGCCAAAAAGTGTTAACTTCTTAAAATGTATTGAATATTTGCTATTTTTTAAGCTTAAAGTTATATACAAGAGAATAAGGAAAAAATAAGACATAGAATCCATCCTCAATGATTTCGCAGTCCAGTAGAGAATACAGAGACATAGATAATTAGTGTAGAGTTTGCTAAGTATAATGGTACAGAAAGGGAGTGGCTAGTGCCCTAGAGTAGTGGACTTTTTGAGGAGATAACAATTAAGCTAAAACCAGAAGGCTGAGTAGAAATTAAGAAATCAGCGTTGAGGCACTACTTTGGGCAGAAAAAAAATATATATATATAGCACATTAGAAAGCCCAAATTTGTCAGTCTTCTCCAGTAACTTACAACATCTTAATTTATTCCTCATATGAGAAAATATCTAAAAACATAGAATATCTTACTTTTTAACTCATATAAGAAGATATTAGAATACAAATAACTTAAAAATATTGTTTATTACTACAAAAAAGTGTAGAAATTTACTAAACTTAGACAGGTTGATCAACTAGATGGAACCTAGAAACAGTTTATTTTTTCTTGCAGAACTGCTTCAAATATACAAAAAAGATTTTTTAAAATGCAGAGCTATTTGTTAAATTGTCACAATTTTAGTAAAGATTCAGACTTTGATGAGTATATGAATCATGCTTAATTTTCTGTGGCTGACTTTGTATTGCAAACCTCAGGCTATATTAAAATAATCAAGAATTTGTCCTCTCAGTTTTACAGTTTCCTAAGGAACCAATTGACTTAAATGCCAACTTTTTGACACAAAGAAACAAGGTAATCTTGGAATTGCAGAAATGAATGTGTGAGTGAGTCCTGTATACATGTTGATATCTCTGAGCCTATGAGCAAACACTAGGCAATATTTCAGTCCACCTGGCTATGTGAAATAATTTTCTTTATGAAACTGTGAAGATCAAAGCTTAGATCAACCCACAATCAGTTATGTTAACTTTGGATCTAAATTGAGAGGTAATCAGTGATGGTTAACTTTATGTGTCAACTTGACTGTGTTAAGGATATCCAGATAAGCGATGAAACCATTTCTGGATGTGTCCCTGAGGATGTTTCTGGAAGAGATTATCATTTGAAACAGTGGAGTAAGTAAAGAGTAAGTAAAGCATCATCCAATCCACTGAGAATCCAAATAGAACAAAATAATGATGGAAGGGTTAATTTTCTCTCTTTTCTGGAACCCGGTCATCCATCTTCTCTCACCCTTAGATATCAGAGCTTCAGATTCAGAGCACTCCAGACTCCAGGACTTATATCGACTTCCCCCTTCACCTGGTTCTCATGCCTTTGGCTTCAGACTGAGAGTTACACCATTGGTTCCACTAGTTCTCAGGCTTTTGGGACTAAATTACACCACTGACTTTCCTGTTTCTCTAGCTTGCGGGTGGCATGTCTTGGTGCTTTTCAGCTCCCATAACTGTGGGAGTATATTCTCATTATATATACCTTTATCTATCTATCTATCTATCTATCTATCTATCTATCTATCTATCTATCTTTGTTTTATCTATATTTATCCTATTGGTTTTTTTTCTGTGGAAAACCCTGAACCAAATGTAGCCTCACTAAATACAACTCACTGCAATTGAGAATAGTTAATGCTAATATATTCCAGTATTCTCGTTGACTTGATCCAAATTTATCAATTAAAATAATATGAAACTTTATGCAAATAAAGTTGATAAATTTTATCTTTGGACTGATTCTATGTTTCTGTTAAAATCAATATAATCTTTATAACAAGAATTATCTCATTACTTTTATCATTACAAAATATCTGTGCCTGGACACATAAGAATTTCTGATCTTCAGTCTAATTGCTGAAAAACTTGGATGCCCTGCTTTCTTTCTTTCTTTTTTTTTTCATTTTTCAAAAGTTGATTTTTTTCTATATTCTTCAGGTAAGTGAGAATAAGTACTTCTAGTCTTTTTTGACAGCAGCAAATTCAATTTATATAGCACCATATCTTTAAAAAAAATCACTACTAGTGCACTGACATTTTCAGCATATTGCCAAACACCATTTGGAAATTGTGCCTGTTAACGTTACGCTGTTGGCAATTTTATAAAGGAGTCTAAAATGGAGATATTATGTGGGTCATTTGAATTATTTGGGGCTCAGGGTAAATGAATTTTTTCTAAATTTTTATTATGAAAAATTTCCAACATACAAAAAAAAAAAGATTAATATAATGAACCTTCAGGTACTCATCACCTAGCTTAAAAATTAATCAACAAATGGCCAATTTTATTTAATCTCCTCACCCCTACACTACTCTATTTAGAAGCCAATCCAAGACATTGTATTTCACCTGTGAATATTTCAGTGTGTATCACTGAGGTAAAACTTCCCTTTTATAAATGTAACCACAGTATTCTTATACCTAACAAAATAATATTTTGTTAATATCTTGTAATAGCCCATTAATGTTCAAATTCCCCAATTGATTAGAAGCTGACTTCTTTATTCTCTTTGTTTTCATCTGGAACTAAACAAGGCCTATCTATTGCATATAATGAATATAACTATGTATCTCTTCTTTTTGTTTCTTACATTTAATTTTAAGATACTTCAACTCTGCAGAAAAGAATTGGAGGAATAGTGCAATAAACACTGATATATCCTTTATATTCAATAATTATTAATGTTGCACATTTGTCTTCTCTCCCTTTACATATCTTTTTTTTTTTTTTTTTTTTTTTTACATTTTTGCTAACTCATTGGAAAATAGGTTTCATACATGGTAATGCTTCATCCCTAAACTCTTCAGTGTTTCTGATAAGAAGGGGGAAATGCTCCTATATGAGTCATGGGTGTATAAGGTAAGGCAAGCAGCCTAGTTTGCCCGCAATGCAGGAAGAAAGGCCATGAGATATGATTCGTACTTAGGTTTACATTCCAGATTTCACATAAATCACTTACCATCTCAAACTCAGTTTTCTCATCTGTAAAGGTAGCGACAATAACGCATCTTTCAGGAAGATTATGGTGAGTTTTAAATTAGACTGTGTAGGTAAATGTATCTAGCACATGGCCTGGCACTTGGAAGACCGTCTACATGTTGTTTTTAATCTTCTCTGCTTCTCTCCTTTGCAAGTAAGCACTGCCAGATGGGGAAAGTTAATTGAAAAGGGACATTGAAAAGCAGGCTGGAAAGTTTGAATTTACTATGAGAAGTAATTGGAAAATGCTGTTGCTCTTTTATGAAGCAAGTCGTCTATTTATAGGTTCAATATCTGGAAGACATACAATACAGTGTGGAAAATCCTCATTAAACAATGTCACAAATACATAGGGAGTATAAATTGCAATAAATAATATTTTTAAATAATAGGGCTTTATAAAGAGAAAATAACAGGGTTAACCTAATTTAGAATGAAGGGTACAGAGAGTCTTTCTGAGGATGACACTTAAACTATGATATAAAGATAAGTAAGAGTTAGCAAGGCAAAGAAAGGAGGCAAAGAGCAGCCCAGGCAGAGGAAACATGTGTAATGGTCTCAGTGTGAGGCAGTGATTGGTATATTTTGAAGACTTGAATAAAGGACGGTGTCACCCAAATATAAAGAATGAGGCTGGGCACAGTGGCTCACAGCTATAATCCCAGCACTTTGGGAGGCCGAGGAGGGCAGATCTCATGGTCAGGAGTTCAAAATCAGCATGGTCAGCATGGTGAAATCCTGTCTCCACTAAAAATACAAAAATTAGTCTGACATGGTGGGGCGCACCTGTAGTCCCAGCTACTGGGGAGGCTGAGGCAGGAGAATCGCTTGAACCTGGGAGGCAGAGGTTGTGGTGAGCCAAGATCCCACCACTGCACTCCAGCCTAGGTGACAGAGCAAGATTCCATCTCAAAAAAAAAAAAAAAAAAAAGAAAGAAAGAAAGAAAAAGAAAAAAAGAATGAAAAAGGGAGTAGAAAACGGCAAGCCTGGAGAAGTAGGCTGACTGTCACATGGAGATTGAAGAGTTTTGAAGTGTTGATGTAGTCTAACTTGCTTTAAAAAGATATCGCTTTGACTGCAGTGTTACAATGAGTTTTAAGACAGTCAAGAACGAAAGAAAATAAGATCAATTAGGAGGCTATTGCTGTGGTCCAGGAAATTGATGATGGTAGGATGAACTACATGGTGGAGGGTTTGAGGTATATGTTGAAGATAATGCCTGTAGACTTGAAGACAAATTAAATGTGGATGGTAAATGAAAAGGATGGCTTACAGATGATGTACAGAATTTAGACAGGATGGGAGACACTAAGGAATAAATAGACTGGAGGAGAGTAATCAATAATTCTGTCTATACTGCACTGTTAATTTGAGATATTTGAGATATACAAGTGGAGATGTCAAAGCAACAGTCGCATACATGAATCTGGAAGTCAATGAGAGAGAATGATGCTGCTGCTGTTGCTGTTGATGATTACAAAGATATAGTGAATTTTATGGAGTCTCACCTTATCACACCTGAAAACTACTGTGACTCTTGCCATTTATAAAATAAGCATTAGTAGGCTTATTTAGCTCTAATGAGCCACAAAATTAAGGCATGGCATTTTGAAATTGTGTTTTAGTTGTCTTTCTAGAAACATCCAAGTGAGTATTTTACTTACTAATTTGTAAACACCCAGGTAATTTACAAAAGGTATTCTCTAAAACCTTGAAACAAGAATTACATGGAAATTGAAAACCTTTATACTGATGCCATTTCAGATTGATCTTGATTTTCTTTTGATGTACTTGTTAATGTCTCAGTTATTTCATCATCAGAGAGTAATACAGACTCACAAGCTCAGAGAAGACACACACCTACTCTTTAAGCTCTGCTATATATTTCACATGGAGATATGGAAAAAGTCACCCTCCAATGTTTAAGAGACTAGGCATAATCCTTAGCTCTTATAATCCACATTATGAAAGTGAAACTGTGGATCTTTATTCTCCTACTATAGCCATAGTACATACTCCTTAAAAATTACTGCTTTTTCATAGGAGAATAGGAGCAGCCTAAACCCACTGCTTCTTATGTATGCAGGGGGAAGAAACAGAAATTATCCTAGAACTTGTAAATGAGACCTTGGTAGACCTGGGAGAAATTTAGTGAACTAAAAAGATAGGTACATCCCATGAGCACATAGCTTGGCAAGAAGTGTGTAGGCTGAATTTTTGTGCCTATTTGCCTCTTTAGCCTGGTATCTTTGTTCAATGAACAACCTAAACAACTCAATGCAGTGACACAGTTTATAAACTGCTTAGGGATAAGAAAACAAGGCAGTGCAATGGAAAGTTCATTGACCTGAGAAACAGGAGGATGATGAGCACCGTCAACATGAGCAAGTCATTTCTGCTTTCTGTGTCTCAGTTTCTTTTTTATTTTTTTATTTGGTTTTAATCCAATATGTCAGATAATCAGCTTCTTTAATTGTAAAATAATATTTTAATAACAATAAAAAGTCTATTCCAAAGTTAGCATTTTCTGATCCCTCATATAAGTATGCTAGCTCCTATTACTCAGAAATCTATCCTTATGTTCACTTGACATAACCTAATGACCCTCTAGATTTCAGAGACATTTTTGTGTAGGAAATTTTTCTAGGTATTTGTATATATTTTCTGAAGTGAACTACTTGCTTATTTTAGTCCATTGAGAACTTAATTTTACAGTACACTAATTTTAAGAAATGTATTTCATGTAAAGGAGCCTGATCATTCTAATGACCCAATAGAGATGTTAATCAAATAGTTTTACATGATTCACTAATACTTTTTTCCCTTTAGTACAGCAGTTTTATTTCCAAGATTCTATTGTATAGATACGCTAGCACTAAAATGCAAAAAACATACATATGTTATTAATTATAATATAAGTTATTACAAGACTGAAAAAATTAGAAAAAGAATAAATTTATATTGATAGCAATGGTTGAATCCATACTGGAAATACTACACAGCATTGAAAATGAGGTGAATCTACATGTTCTGATCTGGAAGCATCTCAAAATTGTAATCAAGTGAAAAATAAAAGGTACGGAAGTGTACATGATATACTTCCACCTACAGAAAAAAACAGAATAAGGTAATACATAAAGTTATATAAAACATACATTTTATATGTTCCCAAAACATTTTAATTCAGTAATATATCTTAAAGTGTTTATTGTCCTAAAGACAATGATGCAGATCTAATTCAATGAGTGCTACTAGAGCAATTACACTGCCACTCGTTTGAGAAAATTAAGACATTCATTAATGTATACCCCTCTTCATTATAGTACAGCTTTCTCAGGTCTACCATAACCATGTCAATCCAGAAGCTCTTTGCTCTCCCAGGAAGAAACACTACAGTTAATGGAAGCTTACAAGTTTTGTTTGCTTTCTGTTTTATTATTCTTGACATTGCAAAACACTTAAAATATTCCATTATGTGTAATTCATGAATAGTTGGGAATCACATTTTCCTAAAGGTAGCACTAAATCTTCTGAAAAAATAGAAGAAATAGTTACATATTGATAGTGTTATAAAAATAGGTCTCTAACAACTTGCATTATGAATCTGGGTGCTCCTGTATTGGGTGCATATATATTTAGGATAGTTAGCTCTTCTCGTTGGTGTTGATCCCTTTACCGTTATGTAATGCCCTTCTTTGTCTTTTTTTATCTTTGTTGGTTTAAAGTCTGTTTTATCAGACAATAGGATTGCAAGCCCTGCTTTTTTTAAATTTCCATTTGCTTGGTAAATATTCCTCCATCCCTTTATTTTGAGCCTGTATAGCCAAGACAATCCTAAGCAAAAAGAACAAAGCTGGAGGCATAATGCTAACTGACTTCAAACTATACTACAGGGCTACAGAAAACAAAAGAGCATTGTACTGATACAAAAACAGACACATAGACCAATGGAACAGAATAAAGAACCCAGAAATAATACCACACATCTACAACTATCTGATCTTTGACAAAACTGACAAAAACAAGGAAAATAATTCCCTATATAATATAAGGTGCTGGAATAACTGGCTAACCAAACACAGAAGATTAAAACTGGACCCCTTCATTACATCATATACAAAAATTAATTCAAGATGAATTGAAGACTTAAATATAAAACTCAAAACTGTAAAAACCCCGGAAGACAACTGAGGCAATACCATTCAGGAAATAGGCACGGGCAAAGATTTCATGATGAAGATGCCAAAAGAAAATTGCAAAAAAAGCAAAAATTGACAAATAGGATCTATTTACACCAACAAATTTCTGCACAGCCAAAGAAACTATTAGAAGAGTAAACAGACAACCTACAGAATGAGAGAAAAATTTTGCAAACTATGCATCTGAAACAGGTCTAATATCCACCATCTATAAGAAACTTGCACCAATTTACAAGAGAAAAACAAACAACCCCATTAAAAATTGGGCAAAGAACACAAACAGACACTTTTCAAAAAAAGGCGTACATGAGGCTGACAATCATATATATATATAGCTCAACATTACTAATCATTAGAGAAATCCAAATCAAAACCACAATGAGATATCATCTTATGCCAGTCAGAATGGCTATTATTAAAAAGTCAAAAATTTAACAGATGCTGGCGAAGTTGTGGAGAAAAAGCAATGCTCATACACTGTTGGTGAGAATGTAAATTAATTCAACCATTGTGGAAGATAGTGTGACTAGTCCTCAAAGACCTAAAGACAGAAATACTATTTGACCCAGCAATCCCATTACTGGGTCTATACCCAAAGGAGTATAAATTGTTCTATGATAAAGACACATGAACGTGTATGTTCACTGCAGCACTATTCACAATAGCAAATAGAAGAAATCAATCTAAATGCCCACCAAAGGTAAACTGGATAAAGAAAAGGTGATACATATACACCATGGAATACTATGCAGCCATAGAAAATAAAGAGATCATGTTCTTTGCAGGGATGTGCATGGAGCTGGAGGCCATTATACTCAGCACACTAACAGAGAAGCAGAAAACCAAATACTGCATGTTCTTACATATAAGTGGGAGCTAAATGATGAGAACACATGGACACATGGGGGCCTTTCAGAGGGTGGATGGTGGGAGGAGGGAGAGAATCAGGAAAAATAACTAACAAATACTAGGCTTAACACATTTGTGATGAAATAATCTGTACAACCAACTCCCATGAAACACGTTTAGGTAGGTAACAAACACGCACATTGTGCACATGTACCCCTGAACTTAAAATAAAAGTAAAAAAAATAAAATAAAATAAACTTGTAAAAGTAGATACCATCACTTGAGGAAAGTTTGGAACTTTAAACTATAAGCTAGAGGAGAAAAAAATGAGCAAAATAATTGAATAGCAGCAGAAAGAAAAAGTCACAAGCTTGCATTCTCATAAAAGCCAAGAAATGAGAGTCTTATTAAGGAAGGTCATCCATTTTAAATTCAGAGAGATTCAGGAAATTTGAGGAAAACCATTAAGTGGCTCAGGATAATTAGCTTAAAGCAGTTTTTAAAAAGAAAATATTTTTCCTGAACAGCATAATAATGTCATGTCACTAACAATGTATCAGTTTGACATTCACACCAAAACAGTGTAATCAGAGGGAAAGTTCAAGGAAGTTGAATATTGAATACAAATAAAAACAGAGACATAATGATTTAGGTATATTGCCTTTTATAGAGTGAAAACCAGAATTTTTTTGTCATAAATTCAAATGAGGTTGAAAAATGTGGACATAAAGTGTTTAAATTTCTCTGTGAGCATCATTTTCTCAGAAGAGGAGGACTGTGATTTTATATATGTGTTTATTTTTAATGTACATGTAATGCAATATTGCCATCTAGTGAAAAGTCAGCAACTGTGATCACATAAAGGATGTTTAGAAAGAAAAAAAAGGCTATGATTGTGTCATTCCCAGTCAAATTTATGTAATATTCTGTATAATATATTAATATATACTGCCTCAATTCATCACTCTTCTATTTATTTCAGTAAAATATCATTTTTCTTAAATGAGAACTCAACAAATAAAAATTTGATGTAGCTATACAGGAAACATTAATCACATAAAATGAAGTACTATTTTAAAAGGTAGATATTCTTGTAGACAGGCATCCTAGAATTCTGAATATGTAATTACATGAACATTGCAATAGTTTAAAATATCTTAAAGCATATATTAGCAGGAGGCCAAGAGCTTAAACTATTTTACTTATATAGACTAAATATTTTACTTACATAGACTAAATATTGAGCTTTATCTTGAGCTTTATCAAAAACAGAATGAGCGTATATTTGTGTTTTACCTTAAACATACCTTTTACAATTATGACTAAAAGAAAACTCACAAAGTACCCCCCAAAAATCCCAACTTTTTTCTGTCTCTGTTTAGTATACATATTAGTTCCTTCTCAAGCTGCTAATAATTACTCAAGACTGGGTAATTTATAAAGGAAAGATGTTTAATTGACTCACAGTTAAGCAGGGCTAAGGAGGCCCTCAGGAAACTTACAATCATGGCAGAAGGTGAAGCAAACACATCCTTCTTTTCATGACGGCGGGAAGGATAAGTGCCAAGCAAAGGGAAGAGCCCCTTATAAAACCATCAGGCCTTCTGAGAACTCACTCGCTATCATGAGAACAGCATGGGGGTAACCATTCACATGATTCAATTACCTCCTACCAGGTCTCTCCCATGACATGTGGGGATTATGGGATTACAATTCAAGATGAGATTTGGATGGGATACAAAGCCAAAGCATATCAATGTATACTCAGACATACTAACCATGCACTAAAATGCACTAGACAAGGAACACAGACATACTAGACAGGAGGCCACACTAGTTCTCTAGAGAAACCATTCTCTACTGCTGACCTAGAAATCTAGGTGACTTTTCAAAGCCCATCCCACAAAACCAGATGGTGGAGACGCTTTCATATCTCAGCCTTGGTTCTACATAAAGGAGACGCATTAAAATCTTAACCATGAGCTAATCCTCACGTGGATTTGGAACTAGAATTCACTCTATTTGTTCATCCCTTCAAGGAACATTTACACCAAAAATTGAATTTAAATAGGTCCTGAGTGGGCTGTGCTCCCAGGTATTACATCCACTATGTGGATGTAGTTAATGCAACTTCTCTTTGGTAAAACATGCCCCAAAGTGTCCACACTGATTTTAAAAAACAAAGTAAAACCAAATACAAGTAAAAATTTAAAAGCACAAGAGAAAATACGACAAGTTAAAAAAGAATTAGCAGAAATGAATTGCAGATTAAAATCATCAAAAACTGCAGATATAGGAATTATAGGATACAGAATAGATTTACTGCTAGATGGAACTCATATATTAATACATATATATATATGTAAATACATATATGAATTTATATCCGCATATATATTTAATATAAAATATATATATTTTTTTCTCCACATTGCATACTGAATAATAATTAGATTCAAATCATTTTATCTTTTCTCTCTACGCTAATACAGAAAGTAAATCCTAAAGTAATTCACAGCAAAGACTTACCAAACGTAGCTTACAGGAAAAATTGGGTGCAGGAATTTTGACAATTGACACCAAGTGAAGATTTTGCCTTTATTTTTTTAAATGAAGAGTCTACATTTTTAGAGGATCATGTCATAATAAAAAAAAAAAAACATGTAAAACAGTCCTACAAAACAATAAGTAAAAATCCCAATGAGAAAAACAAAGTACAGCTACATTTACACACAAAGAAATATGTGGCCAATAAACGTGATCAGCCTCCTTCATAATTAAATAAAAAAATTAAAGCAATGATGAGATACATTTCCCATTTTTCACACAGGCCAAAATTGAGATGCTTGAAAATATCTAATGTCAGCAAGGTTGGGGGGAAAATGTTATTATTTACTATCGATAGGTGTTTATATTGTTGCTAGCATTGTGTAGAAAAACTCTTCAATATCTACCAAAATGTTAAATCCATTGTACTATTTGCCCCAGTAATTTACTTTTTCTTGGGGATTATGCTATAGATATACCAGCACACATGCATGAATATTTATCCATAAATGTTATTTATTGCATCTTTGTAATAGAAAGATGGAAACAAGTAAACATCTCATCAATAAAATACTAGCTATAAATTTTGAAACTTCCATACAATAGAATACTATTGAGAAATGACATAGAAATATATGAGCTGGTAGTTAAATATCTCTCCAAATTACATCAAGTGAAAAAATAAACAAAAAACCCTCTGTCCATGTGCATGTGCACACACATGCATATATGCATAGTACATGTATAATATGTATGGTGACATTTTTATGGACTTGATCTAATTTATGTGTATTTGCTATGTCAATTTTTATAATATACGTGTTCTAATTTCATAGTAGTTCTAAAACTGATTGCTTTAAAACATTAACAAGATCAACGATACACAATGTAGCACTGATAGGAAATACCTGCTTCTGTTTAATGCCTCTGGGTTCTTTTCAAAACATCCCTGTATTTTATACATCACAGACCTGCAAGGCAATTTATTTCTACTTTGATTCTTAAAACAGTATGAGTTAGAAAGAATCCCCAAGTTATGAATAATTTCTACAAGGTTTCAAGTATCTTCAACTACATAATCTATAGTTTTAAAATCACAAGAATCTAAAACCACTTATTGCTCTTTCTTCCTTCTAGCTTTAAAATTTTCATAGCCACTTTCTAGTTATAATTTAATAAATACATACAATTAATATTGCAAAAATAAAAACAAAAGGAAAATAAATAATAAAGTAACTGAAAATACTAAAGTTTAAAATTGCAGCAGTGCATTATAATTGTTGTATTTGTCTAATGAGCAGTATTTTTCTTTAAATGATAAAATTATGTTTTCTACTATATAAAATTACATATATTGGCAATAATTTTCTCAAAAATTTATCAAAAATAAAAAACTCATAAATCTCATAAATTCTCAATAAATTTCTCATAAATTTTCTCAAATTCGAAAACAGTCGAATTTGTTTATATAACACATTCATGTGCAAACTCAGATTTTGTCAGATGCTGACCTCCATTGCAACAGACATTTTCCATTCAGAAAACCATTTATACAGTTAGCAAGCTGTCATTCAGTAAAATGCAATCTTTAAATTAAACAGATGGTGATATCAAAGAAATTAATGAACACACACTTGTTTGCTTTCTGTACTAATTTGCATTTCTAAATAATTCAGGTTATGCTGCAATTAAGCGTTAATTGCTTTTAGATAAATGCATATCTGAAAATTAATGACACATTAAAATTAAACTGTCAAAGAAATGTCATGATCCCTATTGTTGCTGAGTCACTGCAACATTCTATTGAGATATTTTCAAGTGCACATAAGAATATAAATAATAATGATGCTGTTTTATTGCATCTTACAATGTGGCTTTATTGTACCATATTAAAAAAAGCATGGCATCTTCACATACATAACTATTTAGCTGAAAAGCTAAAATTTGCAAGGCTATTATTGCCTGAATATCTTTCATATATATGAAACTCCTTAGTCTCCTAACATAATTATAATTCTTGCACAAACAATTGCAAATGATGGTGATTTTCAATATACAGTTAACCAAGTGAATGGACATTTTATTATAATGATTTGGTGGATAAAACAATTATTTGGTAAGATAGATTAGAATGGGGCTACGAGGGAAAAAAAAAAATCAAAAGAAATGAAGTGAATGTTCAGAAAGCATTCATCTGAATAGAAATCCATGAATGAGCCTGAGAGTGGAAACACAATAGAATACACGTAGTTGAAATAAGTTCAATAGACTGGTGAAGTGAGAATACTGCTGTGGGAGTCTATTTTCTTTTGACCAACAATATAGAAATTGTGGGGAGTCTATGATGCTTACTAATTGACATTTAAAAATTGACATACGGGCAAGATATGGCAATAAATATCAATTTCAACCTTTCTAACACTTTGTAGAGTTCACATTTTGCTAAAAGCAAGGCATCTAATCCATTCTAAGGATGTATTATTTACATGGAGTGAAATTCAAATATCTTAAGAGTACAAATGATCCTTCCTGACAGGCGTAAGCACACATGTAACCAACACTTGAATCAAGATATAAAACATTCCAATCACCCCTGAAAGTTCTCTCTTATCTTTATTCAGTCAATTCTATCCCCGACAGCAACCACAATTCTGATTTCCATAAATACACATTATTTAACCTGTTCTAGAACCTATTATTTATTTATTTTTTGATTTTACTTTAAGTTCTGGCATACATGTGCAGACGTGCAGGTTTGTTACATAGGTACACATGTGCCATGGTGGTTTGCTGCAGCTATCATCCCGTCATCTAGGTTTTAAGCCCTGCATGCTTTAGGTATTTGTCCTAATGCTCTCCCTCCCCTTGTCCCCCAAGGGGACAGGCCCTGGTGTGTGATGTTACCCTCCTTGTGTCCATGTGTTCTCAATGCAGGACTTCTTATCAATGGAATTTTCTTCTGGGTCTGGCTTCTTTCATTAAGCACAGATCTTCATGTGCCATGGTGATTTGCTGCACCTATCAACCCGTTATCTAGGTTTTAAGCTCTGCGTGCATTAGGTATTTGTCCTAATGCACTATAATATCACTGTAAAGCTACCCAGCATTAACCTTTTAAGTTAAAGACTGAGGGAGTCTTCACCTCTCTACAGTGAATCCCTCAACTAGATACAGGTATCGTCCTACTGCATGCAGGGCTTAAAACCTAGATGACGGGTTGATGGGTGCAGCAAACCACCATGGCACATGTATACCTATGTAACAAACCTCCATGTTCAGCACATGTATCCCAGAACTTGAAATAAAATAAATAAAAATAACAACAACAACAATGAAAAGAAAATCCATCCATGTTGCTGCATGCATAAATAGTTACTTTCTTAATTGCTGAGAAGCAGTCTATTGCATCATTGGCTTATAATGCTTTTTTAGCTTTTTATTTCAAAATAATTGTAAGTTTACATGAGAGTTATAAAGACAGCATACAAAATTCCTGTATACTCTTTGCCCAGCTTCTGTTAACTTTAACAGAAGCATACATAATCAGGGTAGATTTATCAAAACTAAGAATTTAGCATTGGTATGTTGCTATTAACTCAGCAGCAAACAATTCATATTATACTAGTTTTAAAAAATTTTACTAGTGCCCTCTCTTTGTTCAAAGATCTAATCCAGTGTCCCATTTTACACTTAGTTGACATGTCTCCTTAGCCTCCCCCAACGTGTGATACTTCCTCAGTCTTTCCATGTCTTTCATGACTATGACACTTTCGAAGAATAGTGGTTAGGTATTTAATACAGTGTTTCTCAATTTTGAACTTGTCTGATGTTGTCTTATGATTAGCCTGACATTATAAATTATTGGGAAGAAGAACAGAAATGGAATATCTCCTTTGCTGTCACATTATATCTGGTTTACCTATCAAAATTAATTATTATTTGTGAAGCTAAATTTGATACTTACTTTAGATGATGTTTACCTGAATCCTCCAATGTAAAATTACATTTTTCCCCTTCTATACTTTATTAGAAGGGAGACACTAAGTCCAGTACATATTCAAGGAATGCGAATTAAATTCCACCTCCTTTAGGGAGGAGTATCAGATATATTTAGAGTGTACGTTAAAACCACTACAGGAGTTAGTAAATATTTTGTGTTGAGGGGAGTATTTTGAGGCTATGCAAACAAAATGTTTCTCAAAGGTTTCCCTATTGATTGTATCATTCACCTGCAGATCTTGCCTGTGGCAATTATCACTGTGGTGTTCTAATGGTGCTTTCCTATTTCTCTCATTCTTTCTACATGTATTAGTCAGAATTATCGTACAAGGAATATCTGTCCATTTTCCCCATTTACTTAATTATTAAAACATTTATTAATTGCAGTATGGACTCATGGATATTTATTATTTGGGTTATATGCCAATAATATTGTTAATTACTGTATTTCTCACATTGTTTCAGTCTTGACAATTGGGAACTCTTTCAGGTTGGCTTTTGTATTATTTGGACATGCCCTTATCATTTAATTTTCAAGGCTCTTTTTTTATTGTTGGCCCAATAAGATTCTTCAAGTTGATCTTTTATTTCTCCTCTTCCAGTCCTGGAATCAGCCATTTCTCCAAGGGACCCTAGTTTCTTTTATTGAAGAATGGTATTTAGAATCAAAGATCTGAACAATGAATGTGCTGGTGACTACTAAGGTATGATTGTTCCCAGGAACTCAAAATATATATTTTAACACTATGCCACATATGCATGTGTATCAGTATTCATGTATCTAGCTATTTATGTATTTATGTTTATGTATGTGTATATATATGTGTGTCTATATATAAATATATATATATAAATTGATCAAAAATTTGCACTCTTATTAAAGACTAAAGACTGCCTTAAGATCAGGACAGGGCTTTAGTTATTTTGATAGATTTAAATATTATCTACTTTATCAACTTTCAATATTTTGTAATATCAGTGCTCTTCTGCCCTGATATACCCTCTAAAAATACGTATCAGCTAGAACAGTATTATCAATCATTGTATTCAACAGAAATGCCCAGCAAGTTTATAAAATTGCAGATCATCTGGCCTCACCCTTAGAATTCTGAATCAGTAGATTTGAGGAGAGGTGCAAGTATCTGCACTTTAAATAAGCACCACTGAAAATGCCCAGTCCCTTCATATCTGCCTGTGGAAATCCCACTTGTCCTCCAAGGCCAGGCTTAAATTATGCTACTCGTGAAGGCATCCCTGATCCATAACAGCCACTCATGGATCATGTGATCTCTCCTGCCCGACACTGTGGGACTGGAGCCATATGGAGAGCCATTGGCAGTGGGAATCAGGGTATGTGGGAAGAGAGCTGGAATGGAGCTGCCGAGTAGAACACGGGCAGAGGCTAGACATTTGGCACTGAAGTCTTGCATTGAAACAGAACTTTAGAGCTCCTTTAGTTCAATGTACAAGGGCTAGAACTGGACGAATTATAAAATATCCAGTACAATGCATTTGAAAGGTAAGAAGACTGAATGCCAACGTGATGGCAACCATAACCAAGGAAAAGGAAGCCGTGTCAGGTCAGGAAGCTGAGTTGGGAAGGATGGGGCAGGATGCAAGACCAAAGGGCTGGCAGTTGGATAATTGCTCTACAAATATTCAGAAGATAGAGGCAGTGAGTGACTGGTGGTAATAAACCTACTGAGGGGCTTTTCCTGGCTGAGAAGAGGAGAACAGGAAATAAGCAAACTAAACTTGTGAAGGTAGGAGATAGTTACATAAAAGAGGAGTGCGAGAAAGAGGTCACAGCAAGGAG
Source organism: Papio anubis (assembly GCF_008728515.1). Classification (NCBI taxonomy): domain Eukaryota; kingdom Metazoa; phylum Chordata; class Mammalia; order Primates; family Cercopithecidae; genus Papio; species Papio anubis. Next base: position 64,927,446 of record NC_044996.1, read on the forward strand.
AAGTGTGACACACAAGAGGATGTGCACCATGGGCCCAATGAGGAACTGAAAGAGCTGGGACTTTGCCCAAGTTCAGTGATGATATCCATGCTGTTTGCCCTGTCCAGCCATCCTCATAGTATAATGTTCCTTGTACCTGCTTGTGAAAATGCATGTTTCCAGGCCCAGTCTACAGTGATTCCCTATGACTCACTAGGTTCTCTCTGACTTGGAGAGGGGCCCATGATTTTGCATTTGTTGAAGTACCTGGTTCACTTTCAGCCACACTTTGAAAAACACTGCCTCTAATTCTTAAGTCATCTTTTCTAGCTGGGGTGTTGTCCCCTCCGAGTTTGAAAATTGAATCATCATGTTAAATGGAAATCTGAACACTCTACAAAATTTGATCAGTACTTTCAAAGCAGATGTTCATATAAATGTTAATTATATGTTTAGCCTCCATGACAAGTGGAGTTAAGCTGATAGTTTCTCTTATGACTGGGCCAACAGAGGAACAAAATACTTATATTTTTAATAAATTTGTCGACATTGCCTTTTAAAATATAATGTAAGCAAAGACATCAAAGAAATGTCAGCATCAGAGTTCTATTTAGTCAATGTATAAATCCCAACCATGTTTTGGAAGAAAGATTGGGTAATATGTTCTGGAAATAAATTTGTGGGGAAATGAAACAAGATAATCTATCAATTTAACAACTGCACACCTGTGGCATGGGTGTGGTAGGGTATAGCAATATTGACAATATCCATTGTTGGGACTTTCTTTTCTTCCAGAAGTACTAGGTGATAAAAACATGCTTCCCAGAGCTCTTTAGTAAGAATAGCCTTATTTAAGCAGGAGGGAGGTATTTTAAAACATCAGTGTGTTCAAATAGCTTGCAATGACACATGAGAGCGGTAGTGGCTTTGGGAAAAGATTAGTAATAAAATGCGGATTCAAATCCAAATTCATCTGACTTTAAATTCACACTTTAAATTAATTGTTCTCAAACTTAGGAGGGTTTAAAAATCACCATGTGGCTTGTTCAACATACAGATGCTTAGGTTCTTCTCTTCCCACAATATCTGAATTTGTGGGTCTGAGTTGAGTCTCAACAATCAGTATTTTATAATAGTAGTCCAAAATTTCTGTTGTTAGAGTCCTGTGGACAATAACTTGAGAAAATATGGACCATAGGACTGTGCAAAATAGTATACAAAAATTGGAGTATAGATTATCAACAGCTGGCTCTGGTAATATTGTTGTTCTCTGTACCAGCTATTTATCATGACAGCTCTGTTCCAAAGACACATCTCAGGGCACCTTCACAGCTGCAGAATTAGAGTCTCTTGGGTAGGACCATCTGTCTCTATTAGAAACAAAACTATCTATGTTATTCTGACCTGGAGGCAAGATTCAGAGAATGCATTTTTAAAAACAAAGAAATTCAGAGTGACACAGAATAGCAACTTTGCCTAATCTTAGAGAACATGGGAGAATATCTAAACAAAACAGCTTTGACTCCAGAGCTCTACCATTGAAGCATTTAAAATATTTCCCCTAATTCTAATGGAAACGCCTTAAGACTAAATTCATTAAAATTGTACATAGATCTATTTTGCCAGTCTGAACACAATTGCTCTTACAACCCTGGATTAGATAGAATCATCATGCTTTGCTTGTAGATTTGATGGAAAGTTCAATAAGCTAGCATATATAAAGCACCTAATTTATGGGTTATACTGGCAACTTCATAGCAAGTTTACAGTAAATGGTGATGCTTGTTGCTTTCAATCTTTCAGAATATGATTATTCAATTGTAGTAATTACTGGAAATTATAATGGCAGTTTGTGGTATCTGCCTGGGGTCACTTTAATATTATGAAAATACAACCTTACAACATCTATTTAGATAGAAGCCTAATTTTTCCTTTACTCAAGACTCTTGAGAATCTCAGCATTCCCAAGAAGGCTACTAATGCAAAAATATAAAAAAGTTACTACTGAAAAAAGAAAAGGAAGTAAAACGTTACTAGGTGTTCTCTAAAAGGAACTATGCATTTTAACCTGGCTCTTCTTTGGAAATATGATTTTAATTCTCGAGTTTTAAGGCATACTATTTTTTTTAACCAGAGGATTCATTAAGCTCAATGCTATATGGTGAGTTTGGTTGTTCTTCCTATTTCTCCTGAAGTGTCAGCAGTTTCAGGAGGGTTCTGAAGAAACCTACACTGGGAATCTAAAATGTTAAATGCCTGGAGTAAAAAAGAATATAACAAGCAAACAGAGTTGAGAAATTCTGGGAAATCACAGTTTCTAGTTTTTGAATGTTTCTCTTGCTCTAGTTAAGAATTAATTACAAGTACTGATTTTTTATTTTTGAGACAAAGTCTCGCTCTGTCGCCCAGGCTGGAGTGCAGTGGTGCAATCTCTGCTCATTGCAACCTCTGCCTCCTGGGTTCAAGCGATTCTCCTGCCTCAGCCTCCTGAGTAGCTGGGACTTACAGGCGTACCACCATGCCCGGATAATTTTGTATTTTTAGTAGAGACGGGGTTTCACCATGTTGGCCAGGCTGGTCTTGAACCCCTGATGATGTGATCCACCTGTCTTGGCCTCCCAAAGTGTTGATTCTTTTGACTTAGTATTGTCAGCTCATGGGTAAAGTAGGACAAGAAAGCAATGTCATATGGTGTAATAACAGAGAAATTTAGGAAAATAAAACAAGATTTGCAACAGGTGACTTAACATCAAAATTTGTCCATATCTCAAAGCTGGACTTTCAGATGTGTTTGGCAATAATCTATCATTTTTTTTTCCTGTAAATACATTTGAGAGTTAGAACATAATAATAAAGCTATGAAATCGTCATCTTCAGGGCCAATCCCACCCCAAACAAATACCAAAGTAGACACTATCTTCATTACCTTCAGCAAGAGTATATTCACAGCAAAAACGGAAAGAAATGAATGATCATTTAGTTACAGCAGATGAGAGTTGTACACTGTGGCTAATAATGCGGAACAGGTAATTTGAGTTAATTTAAGTTAATAGAGAATGTATTTTAATATGGAGATGATTGAAAACCTTTTGAATCCTCTAAGGCTCATACGATTAGAAATATGCGATTTCCACCAAAGAAAGAAATGTATTTTATATTGGAATTTTGCAGTTCCTTTTTTATAATAGTTGTGTAAGTAGAAAAAAAAAAGTATTACAGTTTTCTCACTTGGTTTCTGAAATTTTATAGAAGTTAAAAAATACAGCTTTGGTAAAATGGCTGTGTCTCTTCTAGAATTTCTATGGAAGGTATAAATTTTCTTTGATTGATATCTTTAGATTACTTTTTAAAAAGGACTACTTTATCCTGCTTTCAACATGACAAAGAACAATTTTGGAGAAAGAACAGCACAATGAGGTCTTTGGGAAATAGAGGACAGGAGTCCACAACACATTGTGGCTTTCTATTAGCATTCCTCTCTCACAACTACATCAAGTTTAAGCTTATGATTAGAAGTTTGAATTATCTTCTTCTACTTTCATACACACTTAATTACTATGATTGTCTACTATCCAATTGGTTGCAGTCCCTCTTATGTAATGAAACTTTGTATTTAAAGAGCTGAATCCATTATTTTAGAAACATCAGAACTCTACACATGTCCTTGGCCTTACTGGGTATGAGGTACTATGAAGAACCACAGGAATAGAAGCTGACTAAATAAAAACGTAATTTTATAGAAAAACATATTTTATCTATCTTGTTTTGACAGAACTCAGGTTCTATGTTCAGTGAATCATTTACTTCTTTATCAAAAGTATGCAGGAGAAGAATTATTTTTATATTTTTTATGCAACATGTTTCACCTTGAGTTTCTCTTGTCTCCTTGTTTTTAGTTATATTGCAATTGCCATGCAAATAATAGTGAGTTATCTGACCTATGTTAAGTGAATAGACATATTCCCTATAACCATTTTAGAGTTGGAGATATAATACAAGAAAGAGATATTGATTTACTTTTCACATTTCATTACCATGCCAAACTGAAACATTGATTCAGGTAGCTATTCCTTGTATAGATCAATCCAAAATGCAATATAATTAATCACAGAAAGTAGAGTTGGAACCAACATAATATTACCCAATTCAATGACAGGCAGGTTGATGCTGCTCTTTCCAGTATATACTTATGTTTTGTTCAGGTTAGCTGTCATTTCTTAGTTCTTATTATCTAAATTACTCCTTTACGCTTTCATAATCTACTACACCATAGATTAATGAGCTTTTAAATGATCTTTACTAGTAACTCCATTGATACTCCTTATGGTTTTTCAATAATGTATCTTATAGAAAGGTATGTCAATATAACCAGTATTATTAATCTACATATGCTCTTCACAATGAAACAGAAGTATTAGGTCTTAGAGATTTTAAATATTAATTACAGTACTAATCTTATCAGGGATATTTATATTTTAAAACCAAACGGAAGAGCTTTTATGGTACATCACATTCTGAAACTGCTAGGCCTACTTCTATTCTGAACTAGAAAACATTTTATGAAATAAATGTGACTTATTTAAAAGTATAATGCTCATGGTAGTGACAGTTTCACCAGCAGATACTAAGACAATGACCCAAAAGGTAATGATTTGGTTCCTAACGTGATGGAGACATTAATGTATGTTTCTTTCCTCAGGATCTATTTGAACATTAAATATATATCTTATTTTGAAGGGTAATATAAGTGAGATATAATGACAGAATTATGTGTACATTACAATGCCCAGTGGAATTCTAGAAGTAACTTTTTACTTAGGAAAAAAAGTCAGTGAAACTGACAAGCTATTTAACAACCTATTAATATATGTAGATTTATAAGAAATGAAACCTATATGCCACTTAAGAAACTTTGTTCTTGAACTAGCAACATGGATTTAGCACAAGAAAGACTCCATGAAAATATGTAAAAGTCAATTTAATCTAAAAAGTGCTAATGTTACTTTTAAGTAACGTAAAAAGAAAACCTATCAGTCAAAAAAAAAAGTTGGAAAGATGGAAGATAGGAGACAGGGCAACATGCAACTCCCGTTTGGATTTAACGTTACCTAGAGCCAAAACGAATTTAGGGAGCCACATGATATATAAAAATAGAAGGAGCTATAGGAAGAGTGTTGTTGGCACTTCCAGTCTCCAGCTCAAGCCCAGGGAAGCCATCCCTGACATATCTCACAAGGGCCCTTGGGGAAGGCAGACAGAGAAATTAGAAAGGGATCACAGGGTTAAAAAAAAGATTCCAGCTGATTTTTTAAAATTAATTTCTATCGGGCACAAACTTTTTGAGCAGAATCCAGAGGATGAACAGGAAATGCTCCAGATAGGAGCACAAGAGCCACCACTGACATTGTGGGCAGAAGGGGAGGAGTGAGGCCTGAAAGCCATGCTTGCTTTCTGATCAGGGAAGCTTATGGCCTGGTGCAAAGTCTGAGTTCTGCACGCAGTCTGCCTCGATCTAAACTCAGTACTGTTAGCAAGGCACTGTGGGAGCGAGGCCAACCTTGCTGCCCATCCCCCATTCCTCACAGTGGCCACAGAAAGCCCCACTCAAAGAGAGCCTGAGCTCAGACCAGCCTAACCTACCCCACTTCATGGTATTTCTCTACCCATCCTGGTAGCTTAACACAGAAGACATAAATTTTTGGGAGTTTATGGCCCCACCCATTACCTGATAAAGCAAAATACCTACCCTGGCCAACATAGGGCAAATTTATATCCCCCTAATACTACGGCAGTTCGTACTCTCTTGAAAGTGCCACCTCCTGGCTAGAGGCCAAGCAACTCAGGCCATTACAGCAACTCATGACAGAATAACCTTACTCTCAGAAAGAACAAAAGAACAGCTAATACAACTGCCTGCAACATCCTGGCTACCCAGAGTTCCTGAGTCTGTCCAAGTGACAACTTCACTGCTAGAACCACCACCATTCAGGAAAGCCAGCACACTAAACATATCTAGAGTCAGGGATTCTCACAGAATCTACTTCACTCCCCTGTCACCTCCATGAGAGGAGGTGCTGATATGCACAGCTGGGAGACCTGAAGATAGATCACACCACAGAACTCATTGCAGACATTCCCCAGCACCAACTCAGAGCCTAGTAGCCCCGCTAAGTCACTAGACCCAGAAGAGCCATAATAATCACTGTAGTCTGGCTCTCAGGAAGCCCCATCCCTAGAGGAAGGCAGAGAGCATCACATCAAGAGATCATCCTTTGGGACAAAATAATCTGAACTGCAGACCTTGAGTTCCATACCTTCCACTGTAAAAGTCTACCCAAATAAGAAGAAAGCAGAAAAGTTATTCTGGTAATATGACAAAACAGGTTTCTATTAAAACCCCAAAAGATTACACCAGCTCCCCAGCAATGGATTCAAAACAGGAAGAAGCCTCTGAATTGCCAGATAAATAATTCAGAAGGTTGATTATCAAGCTACTCAATGAGATACCAGAGAAAGGGGAAAATCAATTTAAAGAAATTTTTAAAAATACAGGATACGGATGAAAAATTCTCCAGAGAAAGAGCTATTATAGAGAATAAACAATCACAACTTCTGGAAATGAGAAAGACACACTTTGAGAAATATAAAATGCACTGGAAAGTTTCAGCAATAGACTAGAACAAGTAGAAAAAAGAACTTTAAAGCTCAAAGACAAGGTTTTTGAGTTAAACCAATCAAAGACAAAAAAAGAATTTCAAAAAATAAAATATTCAAGAAATTTAGGATTATGTTAAATGGCCAAACCTAAGAATATTTGGTGTTCCTGAGAAAGAAATCTAAAAGTTTGGAAAACTTTTTTGAGGGAATAATTGAGGAAATCTTCCCATGCCTCGCTAGAGATCTAGACATCAAAATACAAGAAGCTTAAAGAACATGTGGAAAATTCAGTGCAAAAAGATCAGCACCTAGGCACATAGTCATCAGGTTATCTAAAGTCAAGGCAAAGGAAAGACTCTTAAGAGCTGTGAGACAAAGGCATCAAGTAACCTATAAAGGAAAACCTACCAGACTAACAGCAGATTTCTTAGCAGAAACCTTACATACCAGGAGAGATTGAGATCCAATCTTAACCTCCTTAAACGAAATAATTGTCAACCAAGAATTTTGTATCCAGCAAAACTAAGCTTCATAAATGAAGGAGAGTTAAAGTCTTTCAGACAAACAAATGCTGAAAGAATTCGCCACTATCAAGCCCACACTACAAGCAATACTAAAAGGAATTCTAAATGTTGAAACAAACAAAACCTTGAAATACACCAAATTGAAACTCCTTAAAGCATAAATCCCACAGTGCCTATAAAACAATAACACAATTTTTAAAAAAAGTTATTTAGGCAACAACTCACATGATGAATAGAACAGTATGTCACATCTCAATACTAATATTGAAGGTAAATGACTTTAATGCCCAACTTAAAAGATACAGAATAACAGAATGGATAAAAATCCACCAACAAAGTATCTGCTGTCTTGAAGAGACTCACCTAACACAGAAGGACTTACATAAACTTATTGTAAAGGAATGAAAAAAGATATTTCAGGAAAATGGAAACCAAAAGCAAGCAAGAGTAACTATTATTATATCAGGCAAAACCGATGTTAAAGAAACAACTGTAAAAAAAGACAAAGAGGGACATTATTTAATGATAAAAGGATTAGTCAAACAAGAAAATATCACAGTCCTAAATACACACGCACCTAACACTGGTACTCCCAAATTTATAAAGCAATTACTACTAGACCTATGAAATGATATAGATGATAACACAATAATAGTGGGTGACTTCAATATTCCACTGTAAGCACTAGACAGTTATTCAAGACCTAAAGTCAATATAAAACAATAGACTTAAACTACACACAAGAACAAATGGACTTAACAGATATTTACAGAACATTCCTACACAATAACAGCAGAATACACATTATTTTCATCAGCACATGGAGCATTCTCCAAGATAGAACATATGATAGGCCACAAATCAAGTGTCAATAAATTTAAGAAAATCAAAATTATATTAAGTATTCTCTCAGACCACAGTGGAATAAAACTGAAAATTAACTCCAAAAAGAACACTTAAAACTGTACAAATACATGAAAATTAAATAATCTGCTCTTGAATGCTCTTTGAGTCAACAATAAAATTAAAATAAAAATTTAAAAAATTCAACTGAATGATAACATTGACACAACTTATCAAAAACTCTGGGATGCAGCAAAAGCAGTGCTAAGAAGAATGTTCATAGCCTTGAATGCCTATATCAAAAAGTCTGTAAAAGCACAAATAGATGATACAAGGCCACACCTCAAAGATCCAGAGAAACAAGAACAAACCAAACCCAAACTCAGCAGAAGAAAAGAAATAACAAAAATCAGAGCAGAACTAAATGAAATTGAAACAAACAAATACAAAAGATGAATGAAACAAAAAGCTAGTTCTTGGTAAAGATGAACAAAATTGAATGACCATTGGTGAGATTAACCAAGAAAAGAGGAAAAACTATCCAACTAAGCTGAATTAGAAATGAAATGGGAGATATTACAACTGATATCACAGAAATACAAAAGATTATTCAAGGCTACTATGAACACCTTTACATGCACAAACTAGAAATATAGAGATGGTGTATAAATCCCTGGAAATATACAACTCTTCTGGATTAAATCAAGAGGAAATGGTAACTCTGAACAGACCAATAACAAGTAGTGAGATTGAAACCATAATTTTAAAATTGTAAACAAAAAAAGTCCAGGACCAGATGGATTTATAGCTGAATTCTATCAAGCATTCAAATAATTGTACTGATCTTACTGAAAATATTTCAAAATATAGAGAAAGAGGAAATCCTCTCTAAATCATTCTGTGAAGCTAGTATCAGCCTAATACCAAAACCAGCAAAAGACATAACCAAAGAAGAAACCTAGAGACCAAACAGCCCTGATGAACATAGATGCAAAAATCCTCAACTTAATAATAGCTAACCAAATCCAATAGCATATCAAAAAGATAATACACCATGATCAAGTGGGTTTCATACCTGGGATGCTTTAATGTACACAAGTCAATAAATGTGATATATCACACAAACAGAATTAAAAACAAAAATTATATTATCATCTCAATAGATGCAGAAAAATCCTTTGACAAAGTCCAGCATCCTTTATCATTAAAATCCTAAGTAAAATTCCCATAGAAGGGACATACTTCAAGGTAATAAAAGCCATCTACGACAAAGCAATAGCCAATTATACTAAATGGGGAAAAGTTAAAAGCATTCGCCCAAAGAACTGGAAAAAGACAATGATGCCTGCTTTCACCTCTTCTATTCAACATAGTACTGGAAGTCCTAACCAGAGCAATCAGACAAAGAGAAAGAAATAAGGGGCATCTAAATCAGCAAACAGGAAGTCAAATGTTTCTGTTCACTGATGACATGATTATATACCTAGAAAACCCTAAAGACTTATCAAAAAAGCTGCTAAATCTGATAAATTCACTAAAGTCTCAGGATACAAAATCAATGTACACAAATCAGTAGCACTGCTATACACCAACAACCAAGCTGAGAATCAAATCAGGAACTCAGTCACCTTTACAACAGTTGTAAAAAAAATAAAAATATATATATACTTAGAAAGATACCTAATCAAGGAGATAAAAGATCTCTACAAGGAAAACTATAAAACACTGCTGAAATAAATCATAGATGACACAGAAAAAAATTGAAACCTATGCCATGCTCATGGATGGGTAGAATCAATATTGTGAAAATGACCATACTGCCTGCCCAAAGCAGGCTGCAGATTCAATGCAATTCCCATCAAAATATCATTATCATTCTCCACAGAACTAGAAAAATCAGTCCTAAAATTCATATAGAACCAAAAAAGAGCCTGAATAGCCAAAGCAAGACTAATAAAAATCTGAAGGCATCACATTACTGGACTTCAGACTATACTACAAGGCTATAGTTAACAAAACAGCATTGTACTGGTATAAAAATAGGCATGTAAACCAATGGAACAAAGTAGAAAACCCAGAAATAAAGCCAAATACTTGCAGCTGACTGTAATAATTTTGTCCATGAAACAAAGTTTTGATTTGCTTTGGCTGTAACCTGTCACATGAGGTCAGGTATGAAATTCTCCACTTGTGGTATTATGTTGCACTCAAAAAGTTTAGGAGTTTGGAGCATTTTGGATTTCAGAATTTTGGACTAGAGGCCCTCAACCTGCACTTATTACTTTCTTGCTTTTCTTTATAAGACTACGAAGTCTATAGTCTAAGACTACAGTCTTATCCCGTAAGTGTTTATACCTAAACAGTACAATTTAGTTTTACCTATTTTCATATTTCCTTTAAGTCTCAATCGTTAGGCTTCTATTTGCTTTTCTTTTTTCTCCTTGTAACTGAAGATACTGGATTATTTTTTTCTGTAATATCCTACAGCATAGATTTTGCAGATTGCATTCCCATAGTACACATGTTTCACTGTCAAGTATATTTCCCGTAGTTGATAGTATAATAAGAATTGTTCATGTATGTTTCCTAATATAATGAGATCTTCTATAATAATCAATTGTCTTTATAAATCCTATTCATAAATTTGTAAGTCTGTAAAATAATAGGATTTGCATGCATTGCAGGAGATTGGGAGATTAACCTAGGTCCCATAAGCCTGGACTAAGGAAGCATCAGTTATATTTTATGTTAGGAAAACGTTAACTTTTTTTCCATTAAAAGCTCCTTATGAAACTTTTGTATTCAGGGAGTATCACATGCCCACACACACATGGTCTCTGATATATGAAGAAAGAGAAAAGCCTGTGCAAATGACAGAAGCAGATGGCCTTGCTAAGCAATGTTCTACCTTCTCTATCTCGATTTCACAATTAAAACCAACTCGAAGATACAACTGTTCATAAGTTAGACTTTCACACATTAATATGGTGCTTTTTTATTTGAAGAAATTTTAACTCGGCATGTGTTTGTGTATGTGTGTGTGTATGTGTTTGTGTGTTTGGTTGCTGTTTTTTCTTTTTTTATTAGTTAAATAAGATGACATAGAATACATGTTTGAGTACTTATCCGAGACCTAGCTTAGAAACTTTATTAACAAAACCAGCTTTGTAGTCAGCTAGACTTAGTCAGGAAGTGCCATTTGTCAAGTCACTTAGCCTCTCCTGGCTTGAGTTTTCTGTCTGCATTATGAAGAGAAAAGTGTCTAAATAATATATTAAAAATGTGCATAGCAGAATACCTCACTAATAATATGATTGCAATAAATAATTGTTCACTACAATAGTCATAGTAGTGTGCTGAATATTAGAAAATATTTTAAAAAGATATCATAACCTACAGTATATCGAGCAAGATGAGACTTGGATACAAAATCTATATCAGATAGGATACAATAAAGTGGTAGTTGCTGAGAGCAGTTTTTACTATAGTGGTAAGATAAGAAGAAGTTATTATTAGATAAAGAAAATAACGAGAATAGCAACATATAGCCCCTCAAAAGCTGCAGAAATTAAGATATTACTTAACTTGGGAGAAGCTAACAGGATGGAAAGTATATATATGTATAAGAGGAGCCATTAAAACAAGAGAAGAGATACAATCCAAGGACCATGAACTTTACGTTGCCCCCCATGCCCCAAAATAAAGCAACCATGCCATAAAAGGAAAATATGAGAAAAATGTTCTAAGTCATTCAGCTGTGTTGAATTTTTGACAGAAATAAAAAAATAATTACCAAGTGTAAAGACCTGAAAATCTGAGCATATACTAACAATCAGAGCACCACAGGTCTTTAACTTCTGTGTTCAGAACTTAAAAATTGCCAACATGTTAAAGATTGGCTTTAATGCGCCAGGCGCAGTGGCTCAAGCCTGTAATCCCAGCACTTTGGGAGGCCGAGACGGGCGGATCATGAGGTCAGGAGATTGAGACCATCCTGGCTAACCCGGTGAAACCCCGTCTCTACTAAAAAGTACAAAAAACTAGCCGGGCGAGGTGGCGGGCGCCTGTAGTCCCAGCTACTCAGGAGGCTGAGGCAGGAGAATGGCGTAAACCCGGGAGGCGGAGCTTGCAGTGAGCTGAGATCCGGCCACTGCACTCCAGCCTGGGCGAAAGAGTGAGACTCCGTCTCAAAAAAAAAAAAAAAAAGATTGACTTTAACTCCCTTGTTTTATAATTGGCTTTATAAGCAATGCTCTTGTATTAAGCTATTAAGAACAACCTAAAGTGCTATTGTTATGCTTTACTGACTGTTATGCAAGATATCACTTGAGTGAAAAATCTGAAAATGGATATTTTGATATATGTAGGATGCCAGACCTGGAAGCCACAGGCGCTCATTCCCCCACATAAATATTTTTAAAAACCTGTAGACATTGAAACAACTTGATAGGAGCTCTGAAAACTACTAAAACATCTAGAGCAATGAAACAAAGCACAAATAAGAAGAAACCACATTCAAAATGGTTTTTGTGGCACTTTTACACTCCCTTTCCCCACACCATCCCTGGCATGGTAGTCAGAAGAAAGCAGCCCATTTCCCAGTTTTCTTTCATGGAATGGAAGTAGCAAAGTGAAACCTGTTTACAACATTCTAACCTTTCTGTGGGCTACATGGAAGGTTTGTTTCTATCTCAACTGATTCAGAGCTCAGATGGAAAATGTCAGTATTCTTTGGATTTCAGTCTTATAGAACCAATGAAAGGCATTGTCAGGTGCTCCAGAACATGAGAACCACATGAAGACAGAAAACCCATTGACCTCTGGGGACAAGATTATAAGCAGAGGAATGAAACAGAACATCTAAGGTCTTAAGAAGAAGATGTAATTAAGCTCTTTGGGAAATTAAAACATTTTAAAGCAGACTTGTACACAGAAGAAGTTGGCGGAAAAAAAAAAAAGCACACATACAATCCCAGGGGAAATTGATGCCCAGAAAAGACCTGAGAAGACCTTAAGCCTTTGCCCCAGACTCATCACAAGACTCAGGACCCGACTAATTAGTAAAGGCCTTCTCTACCACTCTGCAAAAAGTGTGAGAATTGGTGGTTTTTTAATATGTTCAGCTTTTCAAAGGAGATTGCAGGCGTACAAAGAAAGAGAAAAATATACCCAAGAAAAGTAAAATAAATTTTCAAAACTGTCCCTGAATAAACACAGGCATGGGACACACTAGACAATGACTTGAAAACAATTATCTTAAATATGTTTAAAGAGCCAAATAAAAACACAAAGAACTAAAGAAAATCAGAAATATATATATATATATGTATAAACAAAATTACAACATCAATACAGAGATATAAATTATGAAAAAAAAGAAGCAGGAGGATGAAATGGGAGGATTACTTGAGACCAGGCGTTTGAGACTAGCATGGGCAACATAGCAAGACACTGTCTCTAGAAAAAAATTCTAAAATAAATAGCTGGGCATGCTGGTGTATGACTATAGTTCTAGCTGCATGGGAGGCTGAGGTAGGAGGATTACTTGTGCCAAGAAGTTCAAGTCTGCAGTAAGCTATGATTGTGCTACTGCACTCCAGCCTGGTTGACAAAGCAAGACTATCTCCAAAAATTAAAATTAAAAAAGAAAAAAAAAAGGAGAAATTTTAAAGCTGAAAACTAAAATGAATGAATTTTAAAATTTACTACAGCAGTTAAACAGCAGACTCAAATAGGCAGAAGAAAGAATCAGAAAAGTTAAAGACTAATTATATAAAATTATTGAGTCTAAAACAGAAGAGGAAGGTAACAGAGTCCGAAAGATTTACATGACACCATCAAGAAGATACAAATATGCATTATGAAATTCCCAGAAGGAGAAGAGGAAGATAACAGGGCAAATATTTTATTTGTATGTATAATGGCTAAATATTTCCCAAATTTCAAGAAAGACACCAATCTAAGAATCCAGGAGTATCAATAAACTGAAAGTAGGATAAACACAGAAACCTACACTAAGATACATTATAATCAAACTGTCAGAAGACAGATTATTTTGAAAGCAGCAAGAAAAAAGTGATTGATCACATAATAGAAATACACAGTAAGGTTATTAGTAGATTTTTCACCTAAAATCATTCAGGCAAGAAAGAAATAGAATGATATATTTAAAGTACTGAAAGAAAAATAAAATGGCAACTAAGAATTCTATATCTACTTAAACTGTGATTCACATGCAAAGGAGAAATGAATACATTCCCAGATATACAAAAGCTAAGCGAGTTTATTATTGTTAAGCTGTCCCTATAAGAATATGCTAAAGGGATTCTGAGAGGCCAGCCCTCAAATGACTACATCTTTCCCTAGGGCTGACACCGCCCTTCTTGCCATTGGGTAAAGGAGAAAAGGAGAAGATTGGACACTACCATGGACCCCAAAGTCAAATACCACCTACAGATTTTGCTGAGGGCTTCTCTGGGACCAAAGCATGAGCAAACCATGTGCCTCAAAACTTCCTGTTTATGCTGCTCCCACTGAGAGTGACTCCATCCTCCCTGATGGCAGGCCTGCAGCACAGCTGTCACTGCCCCAACCTGAGCATTTCACCTGTGGACTGGGGACCACCCCACCACTACATATTATAGCCAACACCTGAGAACTCTACCAAGGGGTCTGAGGACAAGTCCATCAACTGATCTAATACCCGCAGAATGCAAGCATGCCATTCAGGGACCTGAGGATTGCTCAATCCAGTCCACTACACTTGGTATCTAAGTACTCCTCTCAGGGTCTGAGATTGGGCCAAACAAACATGACAATACCAACACAGCTGGCTCCCAAATTCACATGCCACCTGTGATTTAAGGTCCTGGCTCACCCAACCCATCACCTCAATGAACACCATCTTGAACCATGTGGGTTACACTGGGTTGTCCCAACACTTTCACTTCCATTGCTGACATCATGTCTTCTGCCCAGAGATCTGAGAACTTGTCCACAGGCTTGGCCTACTGATACCACTGCCAGAAGCCCAGGAATAGGCCTGGACTCACTAATACCAGAGCCTGAATACATTGCTCTGGGGCTTAAGGACAGTCATACTCATCCCACCACTGCCACAACTACAGTCCATAGACTGGCCCACCTGGCTTCCCAATCCCCAGTAAAACCTCTTCACAGCCTCCACTACTAACACACACTAAGCTCCCAAGAAAACTACAGATACAACTGATGCTGTTTACACCCTCTGCAAAAAAAGATGCAGAGACCACACTGCTGTATGCATCCAAAATAAAAGCCAAAGTGCCCTACCTAACCAACACTACACAAACATCTTCAGGAGAAAGTGCTCCTTTAAGAAAGCAAATTTAAAAAATTGAAAGGATCACTGTTGCACACATACACAGAGATCAGTGTAAGAACACAGAAAACATTTAAAAAGCAAGGAAATATGACACCTCCCAAGGACCACAATATTTCCCCAGCAAAATATCAATAAAAAACAAATTCACAAAATCTTTCACAAAGAATTCAAAATATTGATTTTAAAGCTCAACAAAATACAAAATAATTCTGAGAAATAATACAAAGAAACCAGAAAAACAATTGACTATATGAATGAGAAATTTACCAAAGAGAGAGATCATTTAAAAAATTGAAATTCTGCAACTGAAAATTTATTGAATGAAAAATAGAATACCTTTGAAATAGTCAACAATTGAATATATCAAACAGAAGAAAGAATCTCAGAACTTGAGAAAAAACTTTGAAATTATGTAGTAAGATAAAAAATAAATTTTAAAAATGTTTAAAGAAATGAGCAAAGACTTCATGACATTTGGGACAACATAAAGTAACTGAATATTCACATCATTGGTGTTCTCTAGGGTGAAAAAATAAAAGGCTTAGAAGACCTATTTAACAACATAATAGATGAAAAGTTCTCAAGTCTAGCAAAAGATTTAAACATTCAGATATAGGATACACAAAGATACCCAAACTAATATAATGCAAAAATGATCTCCATGGCACATTATAGTCAAACTGCCTAAAGTCAAAGATAATGAGAGGATTCTAAAACCAGCAAAAGCAAAGCATCCATTTACCTATAAAGGAGCTCCCATTAGACTAACAGCTGAAACCTAATCAGTAAGGAAAGAATGGGATAACACATTCCAAGTGCTCAAAGAGAAAAATTGCCACTCAAGGATACTATATCGAGCAAAATTATCCTTTATAAATGAAGGAAAAATAAAGTCTCTCCAGGATAAGCAAATCCTGTGAGAATTCATCATCATTAGACTGTCTCTACAAGAAATTCTCAAGGGAGACCTGAACTTGGAAGTGAAAGGACAATTACCGTCATAAGAACACAATGTATACAATTCACTGGTAAATCAAACAGGCAAATGAGGAGGAGAAAAGACTCAAATGGAACTAGTACTTCAAACCACCAAGCCACAGTAAAAAATAATCAGAGAAAAAAATAAGAAACAAAGAATACAAAAACAACTAGAAAACAATTAATAACATGATAAAAACAAAACCTTGAATATCAATAATAACTTTGAAAGCAAATGGAATAAATTCTCTTCTTAAAAGATGTAGTCTCATGAAACACACTTAAAAAAAAAAAGATTTTCTAAGTATATGCTGACTACAAGAAACATACCTTACCTATAAAGACAAATATAGACACAAAATAAAGGAATGGAAGCATATTTCACACAAATAAAAACCAAGAGCAAGCAGGAGTAGCTACATTTATATCAGATAAAACGGACTTTAAGTCAAAATAGAAAAAAAATTCAAGAAAATCATTATATAATAATAAAGTGGTTAATCTAGCAAGAGAATATACCAATTCTAAATACATATGCTACCAACACTGGAGCACCCATACAAGTAAAGCCAATATTACTAGATCTAAAGAGTAAGGTAGACTTCAAAACAAAACCAGAAGGTTATTTTAACATCCCGCTCTCAGTATTAGACAAATGATCTAGACAGAATATATACAGAGACATTAGACTTAAACTGGACTTTGGACCAAATAGACCTAACAAACATTTACAAAACATTTTATTCAATGACAAGAGAATATACATTTTTTTCATCAGCACATGCAACATTCTCGTGAATAGACTATATGTTAGGTAACAAAGTAAGTCTCAACAAATTTTTAAAAATTAACATCATATCATGTATCTTCTCAGACTACAATAAAATAAAACTCAAAAGCAATACAAAGAGACACTTTAGAAAATATAGAAATACACTGAAATTCAACAACATGCTTCTGTGCAATCATTGGTTCAATGAACAAATTAAAATAAAAGTAAAAATCACTCTTGAAACAAATGAAGATGGAAACACAACGTAATAAAAACTGCTGAATACACCAAAAACAGTGCTAAAAGTAAAGTTTGTAGCAACAAATGACTACATCAAAAAAGCAGAAAAAGTTCAAACAAACAACCTAATGATGCACCTCAAGGAACTAAAGAAAAAAAAAGCAAACCAAATCCAAAATTAGTAGAAGAAAAAAATAATGAAAATAAGAGCAGAATTCAAATATAAACTAAACAGATACAAAAATCACTAAAATAACAAATTAGTTATATGAAAACATAAAGTTGGTAAAACACTAACTAAACTTACCAAGAAAAGACAGAAGCCAAAAATCAATAAATCAAAAGTGAAAGAAGAGACATTACAACTGGTAAGACTGCAATACAAAAGATAATCAGAGAATATTATGAAGAAATATGCTGACAAACTGAAAAACCTAGAGGAAATTGGTAAATTCCGAGAAACATACAACATACCAAAATTAAATCAGGGGAAATAGAAAACATGAACAGACAATGAGTAGCAAGATTGAATTAATAATAAAAATAATCTCAACAAAGAAAAGCCCAGGACTGTATGAATTCATGGCTGAATTCAATAAAATGTATACAGAACTCATCCCAATTCTCCTGAATGTACACCAAAAAAATGGAAGAGGCAAAAGCTCTCCCTAAATTATTCTATAAGGCCAGCATTACTCTGATACCAAAAACAGATAAGAACACAACAAAAAATGAAAACTATAGGCCAATATCTTTGATTAACAAAAACATGAAAATCCCTAACAAAATACTATCAAACTAAATCAAAAAGATAAGAGACTATGACCCAGTGAGATTTATACCACTGATACAATGAAGATTCAACATACACAAATCAATAAACGTTACATCAACAGAATTAACAAAAAACATATGATCATTTAAACATGCAGAAAAAAAATGATTTTATAAAATTCAACATTCCTTCATAGTAAAACCTCTGAAAAAAACTAGGAATAGAATAAATGTATATAATAAATATAAGTTAATATAGTAAAACTCATATGTGAATATCTCATAGCTAACATACTGAATGAGGAAAAGTTAAAAGCCTTTTTTGAAGATCTGGAACAAGACGATGATGCTTGCTTTCAACACTCCTGTTCAACATAGTAGTTGAAGTTCTATTTCCAGCAAGCAGACAAGGAAAATAAATAAAAAAAAATCCAAGTTAGAAAAGAGGATGTCAAATAGAACTTCTTTGTTGATTATACAATCTCACATCTAGAAAAAACTAAAGCCTCCATTAAAAGACTTCTAGATTTGATACATAAATTTAGTAAAGTTGTAGGATGCAAAATCAACATACAAAAACCAGTAATGTTTGTGTATACCAATAATGAACTAGGTAAGAAAGAAACCAACACGGCAATTCTATTTTCAATAGCTACAAAAAACGCATTGGGATACATTTAACCAAGGGTGTGAAATATCTCTTCAAAGAAAACTGTAAAACACCGATGAAAGTAATTGAAAAGGACAATAACAAATGGTAAGACATCCCATACTCATGGATCAGCAAATTAATATTGTTAAAATGACCATAGTGCTCAAAGCAATTTGTGGATTAAGTGATAGCCCCATCAAAATACGATTTTTTTTTCCAAAATAAGAAAAAGCAATTATAAAATTCTTATGAAACCCAAAAGAGGCCCAAATATTCAAAGCAAACCTGAGTAAAAAAGAACAAAGCTAGAGGCATCACACTGCCTGATTTTAAAATGCATTACAAGTCTTGAGTTTCCAAAACAACGTGGTATTGGCATAACAATAGACACAGGATGCAGAAATATATCCATGTATTTATGGCCAAATGATTTTCAAGAAAGGCACCAAGAACATGCATTGGGAAAAAGACATGCCCTTCAATAAATGGTATTTGCAAAATTAGATACCTATATGCAGAAAAATAAAACTGGATTTCTATCTCCCTCCATATTGAAAAATCAACACAAGATGAATTAAGACTTCAATTTAAGACCCAACAATGTAAAATTACTAGAAGAAAACATAGAAGAAACCTGTTAGGGAATTGGTCTAGGCAAAGATTTTATGGCTAAGACCTCAAAAATATAGGCGATAGAAACAAAAATAGCCAAATGGGATGATACTAAGCTACAAAGCTTTTGCGCAGTAAAGAAAACCATCGACAAAATAAATAAATAACCTCTTGAATGGGAGAAAATATTCAAAAATGATTTGTTCAAAAAGAGACTAATATCCAGAATATACCAGAAACTCAAACAATGAAATGGTTAAACAATACTAATAATCATCCTATTGAAAAGAAGGCAAAGGGCATTAATAGATATTTTTCAAAATAAGGCTTACAAAAGGGCCAACCGTTATATGAAAAAGTGCTTAATATTACTAAGCATCAGGGAAATGCTAACCAAAACCTGATATTATCTCACACTAAGAAATATTCAGAATGCATATTATTAAAAAGACCAAAAAAAAAAAAAAAAAGACAGACGCTAGCAATAATGCAAAGAAAGGGGAATTTTTATACATTGTAGGGAATTTAAATTAGTACAAACATTATAGAACAAAATTTGAGGATTTCCCACAAATTAAAAACAGAAATAGAGACTGGGCACGGTGGCTCAAGCCTGTAGTCCCAACAATTAGGGAGGCCAAGGAAGGTGGATCACCTGAGGTCAGGAGTGTGAGACCACACTGGACAACATGGTGAAACACAGTCTCTACTAAAAATACAAAAATTAGCCAAGTGTGGTGGTGGATGCCTGTTATCCCAGCTACTTGGGAGGCTGAGGCATGAGAATTGCTTGAACCCAGGAAGCAGAGGTTTCAGTAAGCCAAGATCCTGCCATTGCACTTCAGCATGGATGACAGAGTGAGACTCTCTCTCAAAACATAAGTAAATAAACAAAATAAAAAACAACAACAACAAAAAACCAGAGTGAACACACAATTCAGCAACCCTAGTATTGGATATTTATACGAAAGAAAATAAATCTGTATCAAAGGGATACTTGCATTGACATGTTTATTGTAGCAGTATTCACAATATCCAATATAGGGTATCAAATAAAGTGTATATTAACAGATAAATGAATAAAGAAAACGTGGTATATATACATAATGAAATAGTATTTGGCTATAGAAAAAAATAAAATCATATTATTTGCACCAATATAGATGGAACTGAAGGTAATGATGTTAAGGTAATATGCGAGGCACAGAAAGATAAATACCACATGTTCTCACTTATATATGGGAGTTTAAAAAGGTGATGTCATGGAGATAAAAAATAAAATAACAGATTCCACAGGGTGAAAAGGGTGTGTGGGGATGAGGAGGGGATAAAGAGAGGCTGGTTAGTGGGTACGAATATACAGTTAAAATAAATAAGCTCCAATATTCAATAGCAGAGTAGGGTGACTATAGTTAGCAATGATGTATTGTATATTTTAAAGTAGTATTAGAGAGGACTTGAAATAATACCAACACACAGAAATGATAAATAACCAAGGTGATGATTACCCCAAATACTCTGACTTAATTATCACACATTCTATGCATGAAAAAAATATTCACATGTATCCTATATATAACATGAAGTTTCCAGTAAAGGTAAATAAATAAAAACAGTTAAAATACAATATCATGATAATTTTGGTTTGTAACACCATTTTTGAATTGTTTACAGAATTTAAAAAACAAAATACATAAATATAAGTATAAATCTGTGTTAATAGGAATACAAAATATGAAGAATTAATTTGTGAGCTAATAATATTAAGGTGGGTCAGAGCTGCAAAAGAAATAGACTTTTTGATTGAGATTGCAGTTAATTTGGTATCAATTTACCATCGAATGTCATAAATATACATATAAATAACATAAACAAGTATGCTATATGTAATCCCCATGGTAAGTGCAAAGAAAATATCTATAGAATATACACAAAAGAAGAGGAAAAGAAAATCACATTCTTGCATTACTAAAAAGCAACTAAACATAAAGAAGAAGGGCAGTAATGGAGAAAATGAGGAAAAAACATTATAAAATGCACAGAAAACAGAAAAGAAAATGGCAAAAGTGAGTGCTTACCTATAAGTAATTACTTATTTTATTTATCTTATCTCATTTTATTTTATTTTTTGAGACTGAGTCTCACTCTGTTGCCCCAGACTTGAGTTCAGTGGTGCGATCTTGGCTCACTGCAACCTCCGTCTCCCAGGTTCAAGTGATTCTCCTGCCTCAGCCTTCCGAGTAGCTGGAATTACAGGCTCCCGCCACCACAACCAGCTATTTTTTTGTATTTTTAGTAGAGATGGGGTTTCACCATGTTGGCCAGGCTAGTCTCGAACTCCTCATCTCAGGTGATCCACCCACCTCAGCCTCCCAAAGAAAGTGCTGGGATTACAGCACATGGCCAGTAATTACTTCTAATTCATAAGAATTAAAGTCTCCAATAAAATAAATGAATTGGATGAACGGATACAAAAATAAGATCCTACTATACATTGTCTGAGAAACGCTCACTTTCATTCTAAGGACATGCATAAGTTGAAAGTCAATGGGTAAAAAAAGCAGAAAGCAGTAGACCAAGAACAGCAACTTCCAACCCAGTTTATCTTTTAACAGTGATACAGGGGCAAAGGACCTTGTAAGAAACCTTGTCATGAGGCTGTCCAATCCCGGAATACTGGACCCATCTCTCAATAAATGTTAGAGTTTCCAAACTTTTAGTAAGTTGAGGAGAAAAGGGATTTAAAAGTACTCACATTCTGTATTTCTATCTCCATAAAGTGGAAGCATTTTCCTCTTTAGGAAACAACATACAGTTGTTTAATTTACTTTGGAAACACACTGTATTGGCAATATATTTTTGTTCAGGCTAAGCAGCATAATAAGAAAAAGTGAATCCTTCACATAAGTTAGGCTTTGAGAAAGCTGTTTTTAGGACTGAGAGGCAACCAAGATACTTTCCTTTGCACTAAGTTTTGGTCTGATAATCAAACCTTATCACTATGAAGATTTTTAGTGGTGCCAAAAGCTAAACCAGTAGAATGCCCACGTGGCTCTAACCAAATAGTCTTTCCTACTTAGAAATGACCAGATTTCCAAATAGGAGACATTATGTACATATGATCAAAAACACTAGCAAACAAATTATCTATGTAACCCAGTGATTCTGTGATCTCTCAACCACATACTTTTAAAACTCACTGTCATTTCATAAGTGGTATGTTGATTTAAAAAGGGATTATTCAAATGTATGATTGGAAATTGTGCTATCTTCTAGCACCATAGTTGCATTATCAGAGAAAATAGCATGAAAAAGCTATTGATTATTTTTTACATGGAATGACAAAAAGCACCTTTGATAAGTAATTGGGGAGCAATAGAATTTAACAGGTTTTAATTTCTTGTGCAAATGAAAGACAATAAAGAGGAAGCATGAAAACAAATTAAGCCATATATAGGTCAATCATCCTATTAGGACTCTTCAGGGAGCACATACCTAATTTGCATAATTGTATTTTTATAGCTGCCAGACTAGCTGCTGTGCTGATACATGTACTTGGTGAGTTTAAAAAACAAAAGGATTGTCTTTCTTATTCTAATGATTAATGACTAAGTGGGTAACAGTGTTAATGAGTAAGTGGGTAACTGTGTGTGTGTGTGTGTGTGTGTGTAACTTAAAAAATAACCAAATATATATATTTCTAAAATAACTACTATTATTATATGACAAGTCTCTTTAGGAATTAAGACATGATTTACTAAACTTAAACATCCATTGAACATTGCATAATAATCTGTCTCCCTAGTGTTTATATAAGCTTGTCCAAAAATATCACCCATTATAAAACTTGGACTAAACTTCTCATCACTTATAAGACAAAACCATATTTTATTAGCTAACATATTAAATGTATTTGCTATTGATTCAAATTATATCAACTTCAGTCCAGGTTATGCCATGGTAGTCAGATATTAAAAATTGAAAATTTTACATGTTTTTG